>NC_041006.1:23653743-23953743 GCF_004193775.1 Glycine soja
ATAATCTTGTTAAAGATATTAACAGATTGGTATGGTGTCCAGTATTTGTCAAAAGGGGGTACGAAAAGTAAATGAAAACGAGAATAAAAGTACATAAAACAAATGGGGGACCTCCACGGGTACATAGAATGAATTGAAAAGCTCGATTTGGAAACTTACCCGTTGAAGAACGAAGAATGGATGAAGAACGGTGAATAACGGACGAAAACCTTCACGGATTTGCTTACGGAAACATCTCGGAAGCGTTATGGAGCACCTCGGCTTGGATTTTCTTCACGGAAACAATTTTTTTCACCCAAAACAGCTGAAATACCTCACCTGGTGCATCCGGGATCCTTAGAACAGCCCCCTTCAACCTTAAGCAAGAAATTGCCCAGACCAGATTCGAAAATTACTATTTGCACCCCCATTTTACTAAATACACCCTGTAACACCTTGGAAATTTCTACCCGGAATTTTTGGAAACGATGTATTTTGAATGATTATATATATAAGTATTATTCAGTGTCTATGCCTATATGTTCTTGGTAAGGGTAGGAATAGTAGGGGCAAGATACGCGGGTTAGACTAATTAAGGAAGAGAAATCCATAACTGGGAGGTTATGGGTTAATTCCTAATTAATTAGTTTAAAAATCATCGTTTTGCGTGCGACTTAAAAGTTAACGAAACCAACCTCTAAACCACGCTCGGGGTTTTATTCTGTGCGTTTTGATATATATATTGCTTGCTTTCGAAAACTGGCCCCGGCGGACGCAGAGAAACGCGAGAAACTGGAATCAGAGAAACGGCACGCAAACCGAGGCAGGATTTTAGCGTTTCAAAGGTCAGATTTTTCTCACTTTTGTGACTGAGTATGGGTCACAGTCAAAAAGAGAAAGTGGGCCCTTTTTGCTCCAATCAAATAGGGACATGTGGCAGAGCTTGAATAAAATAATAGAAAAAGAGGAAAACCTTTTATTTAAAACCAAAAAGCTTTTCTCTCTCTTCACTCAGCCCTCATTTTTTTCAGACAGCTTTCTCTCTCCCTCACGTTGCTTTTCTTCCTCCCTCATTCTCCATTGAAGCTCCACACAAAGCTTCAACCTTTGGCCATCATTTCTGCTCCAAATCGCGAAAGGAGGGCATTTTCGGGGTCGTGAAGTGCGTGGCTACGAGTGGGACTTCGAAAATCCAGGTTTGGGTGGACTTCTTTCTCTCTTAAATTTCGTGGGTATGGGGTTTTGGGAGATATGATGGGTGGTTATGTTAGTTTTCTGCTGTGTGATGATTATTTGTGAAGGCATTTGCTGAAAACTTGTTGAAATTGCCATGTTTGGATGAGTTAAACATACCCATTCTGTTTTAGGGTTTTTGAGATGATGTTTGTGATGTTTATATGCTGAAATTGCTGATGGAAAACTGTTAGAGATGAAGGGTAGAACTAACCTAGGGTTAGAAAGTGAGAATGTGATGTTATGAGTGGAAAAAGAGTGAGACTTTGAGAGTTGGAAGGCTAAGTCTGAATTTTGTGGTAAATGGAGGTTAGAGTGAGTTAATACTAGCTTGAAATGTCATTTAGAACATGTGAGAAAGGTTAGGCTGAGCTAGAGAGAAAAACAAATGACCAAAGTGAACAAAGAGCCATTGCTAGGGCAAATTTGGGTGTTGAAGAGTCAAATTTTGATTCGGTGAGATTTTAGGTGTAAATCCAGTTTGAACAAGTCTAAATGGATGTTATGGACTGGTGTGAGGTGAGAGTTTGCCTCAAATTTACCTCATTCTAAATTTCACTTTTCAAACCTAGAAAACCCATTGAATTGAGGGGTTTTGGACACCTAGATTCTGTGTTGCTGTGTTTTGAAGCTTGATTTTGGGTTAGACATGATTGATACATGAATTGGGACTTGTAGGAATTGATTTGGGCAAAATTGGATGAGGGGAAGTGTGGTTTTCGAAATATGCTCTTTGTGCAGATTTTGCTGTAAAATTGTGCAGCAGAATTCTGCACAAGTGCAGAAAAATCCATGTATTTGCTGGTTGTGGAAAGAGTAATGTAGAATGAGTTCTGGATGTTTGCTAGTAGATCCCAACGGTCAAAATGTAGGCTTATGCACTATAGACTTCCAGTAAAATTTTGGAGTCGATCCAACGGTTTACGAATTGGATCGAAGGAATTGTTACTGGGGTCTTTGAGTGGGAAAAGCTGTGATTTTTGGTTGGTGTTTTGGCAGAGTTTTCTGCCTTTGCTCTGTTTTGCTTGGCTGTGATAGCTTGTGCTGTGTGAATGTTGTTTTGCTTGGATATTGTGGAAGCTTGGGAGGATTGATGGGGACCCGGTGTTGAGAGAAACGAGGATATGGGCTACGTGGGAGTACGTGAGCTCAGTTGGAGGTGGGCAACAGGGGATGGTGGGTTTATGCGCGCATTGTGGATGTGGAAAAACTTGTTGTGCACCATCGCCCGACCGCCACCTAGTACCACATGTGATGGGTACCCCATAATCCTACAAGCTTGAGATGAGGAAGTGTTGAAGGGTGAAACTTCCTGCTTTTATTGTTGACCACAGAGTGGTACCTGGAGATATGTCGCGGGGGTCAGGAGACCTTGGGGACGTCAGGTGGGGTGCTATTGCCCAAAACCAAGCTTGACCAATCCCGACCCAACCCGGGCATAGTCGGTCAGTGAGAACCTGTGATGTACCTAAGCAGGCGAGCTCCTGGCAGTCAACAGATAAAAGGAAAACAAGACCACAAAGCAAGGAGGCTTGTGGTGGCTGGCCAGCTGTGAATTTTGTGTAATATGTGGATTGTGGCCTCTGGTAATCGATTACCAAGGGGGGGTAATCGATTACAAGGCTTAAAAATGAAGACAGGGGGCTAAGATGGTCTCTGGTAATCGATTACCAGGGGATGTAATCGATTACCAGGCTTGAAAACGAGGTCAGGAAGCTAAGGAAGCCTCTGGTAATCGATTACCAAGGGGTGTAATCGATTACCAGGCTTAAAAAGGGAACTGGGAGTTGATGGAAGCCTCTGGTAATCGATTACCATCCTGTGTAATCGATTACACAGAGGAATGGATCACTGGTAATCGATTACCAGGCATGTGTAATCGATTACACAGTGTATTATTGCATATTTCATGTCCTGAGGCTGTGTAATTCAAGTTTAGCCTCTGGTAATCGATTACCAAGGCTGTGTAATCGATTACCAGAGATGGAAAGCCTTAAAATACCCCTTTTATTGCATGTAGTGTTTATGAGACGCATCGTGTGCAGCACAGTTAGATCCTTGTGAAAGAGTCTACCCCTTTCTCTTCTTTCTTGTAGATCGTGATGGCGGCGCAGCTAATCCGTGATCGAGTAGAGATGGAGTGCCTAGAGGGAGCTTGGGAGACCCTCGAAGGCAACACGAGGTGCCGATTTCGGGGCACCATTCGATTCACGGCTACTTCTTTGGTGCATCCAGATGAACCTGCACGGACGCTTCAGCGCACTGTGGAGTGGATACTACCCACGCCTACACCATATCGTCTAGTGGAGCCCGTTCAAGTGATCGAGGTAACGTCATCCGAGGAAGACCCTGAGGAGGACCTGGAGGAGCTACCTCCTGAGCCTGCTGTGGATGCCCTTGACTTTCTAGAGGGTGATGAGGATCCACTTCTTGAGGTGGATTCTCCCGAGGAAGTCATGTCGGCATCTGAGGCAGACTCTACGGAGGATAGCGGCCCGAGGGAGATGGCGATCAGCGGAGGCTCTTCATCCTAGTGGACAGCTTTTTGGATTAGTTTTGTATACTTTTTGAGGGTGGGTGTATCTAGGACTAACTGTTAGGTTTACTCTTTTGTTTTTGTATGGGTAGACCTGATGTATAGGCATTTGATGATTGTATACATGTGGCTGAAGCCACCACTATGGACACCTTTGCTCTGGATGACACTATATATTTTGTAAAACTCCCATATTTTGGACAGCTTTAAATGATGAATGCATTTATGATCGATCTTGTTCTTTGAAAAGAAAGCGTTAGTAACTTTATTTGTAAAAGAGTTTATCGACCGTATTTTATTCTTTTATTTTCACGTGACGACCTAAAGTAATGGCTGGTACGTTCTTTCTTTTGAAAAAGCAAAATAGTTTAGAGATTATGAGCAGTGAGAAAGAAATGACTCCGAACAGAGTTGTGAACTGGCCATTCAGGACTCTGTAGTGAGGATTTTCCTTCGAAAACTTGTTTTAGTGAAAAGAGAAAGAAATGAAAAGGAAAAGAAAAAAAAAAAAAATTTTACCATGGTTTTTGTTAATTAAATCATTACTATTAAACCAGTCATTATTTTGGGGACGCAACAATTGGTGGTATCAGAGCAAAAGTTGGATTCTAGTGAACCTGTTATGGTCTTGCTGTGTGAATGCTGTGTATCTCTGAAACTTGGATGTAGGTTTCGGGGAGTGACGTTAAGTCACACATTGTGTGTATTTCTGCCCTATTGTCTTGAGCATGGATGTGTGACTGATTCATAGGGTTGTTGTGTGTATGAGTATGTATAAAGAGAAGGATGTTGTTATAACTGTCATAGCCTGTGTGGTACACTCTCTCATTAGGATTTCTTGGGTGCTAATAGTTTCCCTACAGGATAGGTATGGCAGGACGTGGTAGGGATCAGAACCGTGATGTCCTTGACCGCATCACCGCTGTGCTGGAAACTCTAGTGCAGGAACGTGATGTGGAACCGGCGGAGTATCGGGGACTCATGGCTTTCCGTAAGAACCACCCGCCAAAGTTCAGTGGAGACTATGATCCGGAAGGTGCTAGGTTGTGGTTAGCTGAGACGGAAAAGATTTTCGAGGCGATGGGTTGCCTTGAGGAGCATAAGGTCCTTTATGCGACATTTATGCTCCAAGGGGAGGCCGAGAATTGGTGGAAGTTCGTGAAGCCTTCATTTGTTGCACCTGGAGGCGTGATTCCTTGGAATGCCTTCAAGGACAAGTTCCTGGAGAATTACTTCCCGCGAGATCTCAGGAAGCGAAAGGCGAGGGAATTTCTGGATTTGAAGCAAGGAAACATGTCTGTTGGGGAGTACACGGCTAAGTTTAATGAGCTTCTGCAGTATTGGCCTCAATACCAAGATGCTCGGAATGAGGAAGATTTATGTGCTCAGTTTGAGAATGGGCTTCGGTTGGAGATCCAACAGGCGGTTAGTTATATGCAGATCACGGATTTTAATCAGTTGGTGACAAAGTGCAGGATTTTTTAGGACAAGATGAAGGAGAGGCAAGCTAGAGGTGTTGGAGGACCTCAGAGAAACCATCCTTTTAGGGGGAATGGTAACAAGAGGATGAAGCCGTATGCTAGCAACAAGGGGAAGCAACCTATGGCTGCCTCCAACATGAGCCAGTCAAGGGGGACTGGGGTACAATGCTTTCAGTGTGGAAGACCGCATCTTAAGAGGAATTGCCCACAGCTCCAGCAGACACAGGAGAACCGTTGTTATGTGTGTGGCAAGGTGGGCCATTATGCTCGAGAATGTAGGGTGACCGGGAGACCGACGGTAACTGCCAATTCCAACACCGTCAATCGTGGACCCACTAATTCCACAAGGAGCGGTAATGTTAGCAACAACAACATTAGTGGTGGAAGACCAAAAGTACCCTCTCGGGTATTTGCTATGAGTGGCTCAGAAGCGGCTGCCTCCGACGATTTGATACGGGGTAAGTGTTTGATTGCTGATAAACTACTAGATGTACTTTATGATTCAGGTGCCACACATTCTTTCATATCTCATGCATGTGTGGAGAGGTTGGGGTTATGTGCGACGGAGTTGCCATATGATATGGTGGTGTCTACTCCGACGAGCGAGCCTGTAACCACCTCTCGGGTGTGTTTGAAGTGTCCTATAATTGTTGAGGGTCGATCTTTTATGGCGGACTTGATTTGCCTACCTTTAGCTCATCTAGATGTGATCTTGGGGATGGATTGGTTATCTACTAACCATATCTTTCTAGACTGTAAGGAGAAGATGCTAATGTTTGGTGGAGATGTAGTTCCACGTGAACCATTGAAAGAGGATGCGGCCAACGAAGAAACGGAAGATGTTCGAACTTACATGGTGTTGTTCTCTATGTATGTGGAAGAGGACGCTGAAGTTAGTTGTATACCGGTGGTGTCAGAATTTCCAGAAGTTTTTCCGGATGATATTTGTGAATTGCCACCTGAGAGAGAAGTGGAATTCATTATTGACTTGGTGCCTGGGGCGAATCCAGTGTCGATTGCGCCTTATAGAATGTCTCCAGTAGAACTAGCAGAGGTGAAGGCACAAGTGCAGGATCTTTTGAGCAAACAATTTGTTCGTCCAAGTGCATCACCATGGGGAGCACCGGTCTTGTTGGTTAAAAAGAAGGATGGAAGTATGAGGATGTGTGTAGACTACCGGCAGTTAAACAAGGTCACTATCAAGAACAAATATCCGCTACCAAGGATAGATGATTTGATTGACCAATTGAGGGGAGCAACGGTATTTTCGAAGATAGATTTGCGATCGGGGTATCATCAAATCCGAGTTAAGAAGGAAGATATCCCGAAGACTGCGTTTCGGACTCGGTATGGGCACTACGAGTATTTAGTCATGCCATTTGGAGTGACTAATGCTCCGGCTATTTTCATGGACTATATGAACCGTATATTCCATGATTACTTGGACCAATTTGTGGTTGTGTTTATTGATGATATCCTAGTGTATTCAAGGAATAAGGAGGAGCATGAGAAGCACTTGAGGATTGTGTTGCATATCCTGAGGGATAGGAAGTTGTTCGCCAAATTGTCAAAATGTGACTTTTGGTTGGAGAAAGTGCAGTTCTTGGGGCACGTGATTTCTAAGGATGGGGTTGCGGTGGATCCAAACAAGGTGGAGTCGGTTATGGAGTGGCAACAACCGACAACTCCAACGGAGGTTCGAAGTTTCTTGGGGTTAGCTGGTTATTATAGAAAATTCATTGAAGGATTTTCTAAATTGGCATTGCCCCTAACTAAGTTGACTCGTAAGAATGAGAAGTTTGTCTGGAATGAGAAGTGTGATCAAAGTTTCCAAGAGTTGAAGAGGCGGTTGACGACAGCTCCAGTGTTAATTTTGCCCGACCCTAAGAGAACATTTGAAGTGTATTGCGATGCAAGCGGGCAAGGCTTGGGATGTGTGTTGATGCAAGAGGGAAGAGTAGTGGCTTATGCTTCGCGTCAATTACGTCCTCATGAAGTTAACTATCCGACTCATGACTTGGAACTAGCAGCGGTGGTCTTTGCCTTAAAGATTTGGAGGCATTATTTGTACGGTACTCGTTTTGAAGTTTTCAGTGATCACAAGAGTCTCAAATACTTGTTCGATCAGAAGGAACTCAATATGAGACAACGAAGATGGATGGAGTTCCTCAAGGATTATGATTTTGGACTTTCCTACCATCCAGGAAAGGCTAATGTAGTAGCCGATGCGCTAAGCCGGAAATCCTTACATGTTGCGACTATGATGAGTTTGGAGCAGAGATTGATAGAGGAGTTCCGAGATTTGAATCTAGCAATTGAGGTGCGACCCAAGAGCTTATTTGTGGGAGCATTGCAGATCACCAATGAATTTGTAGATCACATACGCGAGGCTCAAGGGGATGACCCGTTTTTGCAAGGCAAGGTGTTAGAAATAATGGGGGATAAGGGTGTGGAGTTTGAGAAGGACACAACCGGGTTAATTAGATTCAAGGGGAGGATATGTGTGCCATCTTTAGATGATTTGAGAGTAAAGATCTTGGAAGAAGCTCATAAAAGTCGTCTTAGTTTCCATCCAGGAATGACTAAGATGTACCAAGATTTGAAGAGAAGTTTTTGGTGGCATGGCATGAAGAAAGATGTAGCCGAATATGTAGCAAGATGTTTGACCTGTCAAAAGGCTAAGGTTGAGCACCAACGACCATCGGGAGAATTGAAGCCATTGGAGATTCCGGAATGGAAATGGGAGAGCATATCTATGGATTTTGTATCTAGTTTACCCAAGACTAGTCGTGGACATGATGCTGTGTGGGTCATAGTAGATCGACTCACCAAATCTGCTCATTTTATCCCAGTGAATATGAAGTATAGAATGGAGAAACTCGTGGAGTTGTACATCAAGGAAGTAGTAAGGTTGCATGGAATTCCTTCTAGTATTGTATCTGACAGGGATCCGAGGTTCACTTCGCGATTTTGGACGAGTCTACATGAAGCCTTGGGGACAAAGCTGAAGCTTAGTTCAGCTTATCATCCTCAAACAGATGGTCAGACTGAACGAACCATTCAGACTCTAGAGGATCTACTTCGGGCGTGTATTATAGAGCAACAAGGTAGCTGGATGGATTGTTTGCCATTGATTGAGTTTACTTACAACAATAGCTGCCAAGCCAGTATTGGTATGGCTCCTTTTGAAGCTTTATATGGACGAAAGTGCAAAACTCCTATTTGTTGGTATGATGATGGAGAAGCGGTACTTCTTGGACCTGAAATGCTACAACAGATTAACGAACAAGTGAAGTTGATTCGAGAGAAGATAAAAGCATCTCAGGATAGGCAGAAGAGCTATTATGATAGAAGGAGGAAACCACTATATTTTCAGGAAGGAGAACATGTGTTTTTGAAGGTTTCTCCCGTAACCGGAGTCAGAAGAGCTCTTAAGGCTAGGAAGTTGACACCCAAGTATCTAGGTCCATATCAGATTTTGAAGAAGATTGGGCCTGTAGCTTATCATATTGCCTTACCTCCGAGTTTATCGAATTTGCATCCTGTGTTCCATGTCTCTCAACTGAGACGGTACAACCCGGATCCATCACATATTCTTGCAGAGGACGAGGTACAGGTGAAGGATAACCTCACCTATAGAGCACAACCTCAGGAGATCACTGACCGAAGGACGAAGTCGTTGAGAGGAAAGGAGATCGCGTTGGTGAAGGTGCAGTGGGGAACCGATGAGGGTGATTCTACATGGGAGTTGGAGGATAGGATGAGAGAATTGTACCCAAGTTTGTTCATAGAGTAGTTAATTTCGGGGACGAAATTCCTAAAAGGGTGGGAGTATTGTAACACCCTGGAAATTTCTACCCGGAATTTTTGGAAACGATGTATTTTGAATGATTATATATATAAGTATTATTCAGTGTCTATGCCTATATGTTCTTGGTAAGGGTAGGAATAGTAGGGGCAAGATACGCGGGTTAGACTAATTAAGGAAGAGAAATCCATAACTGGGAGGTTATGGGTTAATTCCTAATTAATTAGTTTAAAAATCATCGTTTTGCGTGCGACTTAAAAGTTAACGAAACCAACCTCTAAACCACGCTCGGGGTTTTATTCTGTGCGTTTTGATATATATATTGCTTGCTTTCGAAAACTGGCCCCGGCGGACGCAGAGAAACGCGAGAAACTGGAATCAGAGAAACGGCACGCAAACCGAGGCAGGATTTTAGCGTTTCAAAGGTCAGATTTTTCTCACTTTTGTGACTGAGTATGGGTCACAGTCAAAAAGAGAAAGTGGGCCCTTTTTGCTCCAATCAAATAGGGACATGTGGCAGAGCTTGAATAAAATAATAGAAAAAGAGGAAAACCTTTTATTTAAAACCAAAAAGCTTTTCTCTCTCTTCACTCAGCCCTCATTTTTTTCAGACAGCTTTCTCTCTCCCTCACGTTGCTTTTCTTCCTCCCTCATTCTCCATTGAAGCTCCACACAAAGCTTCAACCTTTGGCCATCATTTCTGCTCCAAATCGCGAAAGGAGGGCATTTTCGGGGTCGTGAAGTGCGTGGCTACGAGTGGGACTTCGAAAATCCAGGTTTGGGTGGACTTCTTTCTCTCTTAAATTTCGTGGGTATGGGGTTTTGGGAGATATGATGGGTGGTTATGTTAGTTTTCTGCTGTGTGATGATTATTTGTGAAGGCATTTGCTGAAAACTTGTTGAAATTGCCATGTTTGGATGAGTTAAACATACCCATTCTGTTTTAGGGTTTTTGAGATGATGTTTGTGATGTTTATATGCTGAAATTGCTGATGGAAAACTGTTAGAGATGAAGGGTAGAACTAACCTAGGGTTAGAAAGTGAGAATGTGATGTTATGAGTGGAAAAAGAGTGAGACTTTGAGAGTTGGAAGGCTAAGTCTGAATTTTGTGGTAAATGGAGGTTAGAGTGAGTTAATACTAGCTTGAAATGTCATTTAGAACATGTGAGAAAGGTTAGGCTGAGCTAGAGAGAAAAACAAATGACCAAAGTGAACAAAGAGCCATTGCTAGGGCAAATTTGGGTGTTGAAGAGTCAAATTTTGATTCGGTGAGATTTTAGGTGTAAATCCAGTTTGAACAAGTCTAAATGGATGTTATGGACTGGTGTGAGGTGAGAGTTTGCCTCAAATTTACCTCATTCTAAATTTCACTTTTCAAACCTAGAAAACCCATTGAATTGAGGGGTTTTGGACACCTAGATTCTGTGTTGCTGTGTTTTGAAGCTTGATTTTGGGTTAGACATGATTGATACATGAATTGGGACTTGTAGGAATTGATTTGGGCAAAATTGGATGAGGGGAAGTGTGGTTTTCGAAATATGCTCTTTGTGCAGATTTTGCTGTAAAATTGTGCAGCAGAATTCTGCACAAGTGCAGAAAAATCCATGTATTTGCTGGTTGTGGAAAGAGTAATGTAGAATGAGTTCTGGATGTTTGCTAGTAGATCCCAACGGTCAAAATGTAGGCTTATGCACTATAGACTTCCAGTAAAATTTTGGAGTCGATCCAACGGTTTACGAATTGGATCGAAGGAATTGTTACTGGGGTCTTTGAGTGGGAAAAGCTGTGATTTTTGGTTGGTGTTTTGGCAGAGTTTTCTGCCTTTGCTCTGTTTTGCTTGGCTGTGATAGCTTGTGCTGTGTGAATGTTGTTTTGCTTGGATATTGTGGAAGCTTGGGAGGATTGATGGGGACCCGGTGTTGAGAGAAACGAGGATATGGGCTACGTGGGAGTACGTGAGCTCAGTTGGAGGTGGGCAACAGGGGATGGTGGGTTTATGCGCGCATTGTGGATGTGGAAAAACTTGTTGTGCACCATCGCCCGACCGCCACCTAGTACCACATGTGATGGGTACCCCATAATCCTACAAGCTTGAGATGAGGAAGTGTTGAAGGGTGAAACTTCCTGCTTTTATTGTTGACCACAGAGTGGTACCTGGAGATATGTCGCGGGGGTCAGGAGACCTTGGGGACGTCAGGTGGGGTGCTATTGCCCAAAACCAAGCTTGACCAATCCCGACCCAACCCGGGCATAGTCGGTCAGTGAGAACCTGTGATGTACCTAAGCAGGCGAGCTCCTGGCAGTCAACAGATAAAAGGAAAACAAGACCACAAAGCAAGGAGGCTTGTGGTGGCTGGCCAGCTGTGAATTTTGTGTAATATGTGGATTGTGGCCTCTGGTAATCGATTACCAAGGGGGGTAATCGATTACAAGGCTTAAAAATGAAGACAGGGGGCTAAGATGGTCTCTGGTAATCGATTACCAGGGGATGTAATCGATTACCAGGCTTGAAAACGAGGTCAGGAAGCTAAGGAAGCCTCTGGTAATCGATTACCAAGGGGTGTAATCGATTACCAGGCTTAAAAAGGGAACTGGGAGTTGATGGAAGCCTCTGGTAATCGATTACCATCCTGTGTAATCGATTACACAGAGGAATGGATCACTGGTAATCGATTACCAGGCATGTGTAATCGATTACACAGTGTATTATTGCATATTTCATGTCCTGAGGCTGTGTAATTCAAGTTTAGCCTCTGGTAATCGATTACCAAGGCTGTGTAATCGATTACCAGAGATGGAAAGCCTTAAAATACCCCTTTTATTGCATGTAGTGTTTATGAGACGCATCGTGTGCAGCACAGTTAGATCCTTGTGAAAGAGTCTACCCCTTTCTCTTCTTTCTTGTAGATCGTGATGGCGGCGCAGCTAATCCGTGATCGAGTAGAGATGGAGTGCCTAGAGGGAGCTTGGGAGACCCTCGAAGGCAACACGAGGTGCCGATTTCGGGGCACCATTCGATTCACGGCTACTTCTTTGGTGCATCCAGATGAACCTGCACGGACGCTTCAGCGCACTGTGGAGTGGATACTACCCACGCCTACACCATATCGTCTAGTGGAGCCCGTTCAAGTGATCGAGGTAACGTCATCCGAGGAAGACCCTGAGGAGGACCTGGAGGAGCTACCTCCTGAGCCTGCTGTGGATGCCCTTGACTTTCTAGAGGGTGATGAGGATCCACTTCTTGAGGTGGATTCTCCCGAGGAAGTCATGTCGGCATCTGAGGCAGACTCTACGGAGGATAGCGGCCCGAGGGAGATGGCGATCAGCGGAGGCTCTTCATCCTAGTGGACAGCTTTTTGGATTAGTTTTGTATACTTTTTGAGGGTGGGTGTATCTAGGACTAACTGTTAGGTTTACTCTTTTGTTTTTGTATGGGTAGACCTGATGTATAGGCATTTGATGATTGTATACATGTGGCTGAAGCCACCACTATGGACACCTTTGCTCTGGATGACACTATATATTTTGTAAAACTCCCATATTTTGGACAGCTTTAAATGATGAATGCATTTATGATCGATCTTGTTCTTTGAAAAGAAAGCGTTAGTAACTTTATTTGTAAAAGAGTTTATCGACCGTATTTTATTCTTTTATTTTCACGTGACGACCTAAAGTAATGGCTGGTACGTTCTTTCTTTTGAAAAAGCAAAATAGTTTAGAGATTATGAGCAGTGAGAAAGAAATGACTCCGAACAGAGTTGTGAACTGGCCATTCAGGACTCTGTAGTGAGGATTTTCCTTCGAAAACTTGTTTTAGTGAAAAGAGAAAGAAATGAAAAGGAAAAGAAAAAAAAAAATTTTACCATGGTTTTTGTTAATTAAATCATTACTATTAAACCAGTCATTATTTTGGGGACGCAACACACCCCCTTTACCTTTTTTTGGTAATTCTTTTTCCGTAACGTTACGAAACTTTATGAATTTCGTAACGATACCTATTTTCCTTCCGCAAGGTTACGAATCTTTACGGATTATGTATTTACTCTTTTTTAGCTTTCGAAGAAGTTACGAAAACTCACGGATTGCGAAAAACACCTCCTTTCGATTTCCGTCACATTACGGAATTTTCACGGATCGCGTAAGCCTGCTTCCTTTTGATTTTCGGCACGTCTCGGGACTTCACATATTGTGCACCAAAGGGTGCCAAGTATCTCGAAGCGGCCAATCAAAGGTTGTATATCATCAAATAATAATCCCCGGACGAAATTAGGGTATGACATTAGGACATGGGTATGAGCCCGGAATGGGGATGGAACAGTAATGGCATGGCAAGTTTGGTAGAGTTCACGGGGAACTGTGGAAGGTTTGGACTGGGATATAAGCCTACGCGCACCAACATGAGGAGGAGTGCCCTAGAAAGGAGGTGAAGAAGCATGGGTCGGCCGCAATGGCTGCAAGTGAAAGGGGTTCCCTTGTGTCACATCAACAAAAGCTTTGTCAGCGCGGGTTGGATGTACGAAGGGCGGGTCACCATGATACATGAAGAGGCCCCTCAAGAGAAACCAAATTAGGCGCGGTCGTGCCCTCCTGAGTTCGAATTAGGGAATTGGCGAATTGTCAAACAACTCGGGATTTTTGTGGCAAGCACAATGTAATACGTTAGTCCTAACCCTATAGCTAGTCCTAGGCTTTAGGGTTCTCTCCCTGTTTGGGCATGTATTTTGTTACCACAAATATATAAATATACAATCCTTCTTCACTTGTTCTTGCACTTTCATCCATTCTCATTCTTCTGCATGTTTATTTTTGTTGCGATTAAATGGTATAGATCCGATAATGAGTCCTGTGAAGGTAATGATACCGAGGAGCTAGACGTCGATTTTGAGCAACTGGTAAACCAAGCTGAGGATGGGGAAGATGAGGATTGGGGGTTTCCCTCAGAGCTAAAAAGAATGGTTGAACAAGAAGACAAGGAAGTTGATGCAATCCTACCCCGCAAGGGCATTGGATAGAAGACTCCAAGTAGATTAGGCCAGAGATCCAAGGGAAGGTCCTAGGGTTCTCATGAGCCTTAGGATAGATTTCGAGCCCATGGGCTAAGTATGAGCCCGCTTATCTTTGTAAATATTAGAATAGGGTTTTCCTTTGTTTGGGCCTTGTATTTTGTCCATTCTAGTAGTATAGGGTTTTAGCCTTGTATTTCGAGGCATTTTGAGTAGTCTTTATAATAGGGATTTTTTTTTTGTATTTTCATGTATTTTGTCATGGGGGTGAGCTTAGCTATTAGAGAGGTATGTGTAGCTAAGCTCTAGCTTCTTTAGGAATTTTCTTAAGGAAGCTTCTCAAGGAGGTGAGCTTAGTTATGAGAGGGGTGCATGTAGCTAAGCTCTAACTTCTCAAGGAAGTTTTCTCAAAGAAGCTTCTCAAGGAAGTTTTCTCAAGAAAGCTTCTCAAGGAAGCTACCTAGTCTATAAATAGAAGCATGTGTAACACTTGTTGTAACTTTGATGAATGAGAGTCTTGTGAGACACAACTCAAAGTTCAACTTCTCTCCCTTTTTTCTTCCTTCAATTTCGTGCTCCCCCCTCTCTCTTTCTCTCCCTCTTTCTTTTCCTCCATTGAAGCATCCTCTCCAAGCTTCTTATCCAAGGCTTATCTTGGTGGTGAAACTCCTTCTTACATGGCTTATTCCCTAGTGGATGGCGCCTCCTCTCACCTCTTCTCCTTTGTCTTCCGCTACATCTCCATGGTGGAAAATCAGCATTAAAGGACCTCATTGAAGCTCAAAGATCCAGCCTCCATAGAAGCCCCACAAGCAAGCATCCATCAGAAGTAAAGCCACACTAAGAAGAAACGGAGATAGTAAAAACTTGGGTGTTGGCGAAGAAAGAAAAGAGGTCATGGTTGGCTCGGGCATGACCACACATATCCAGGATGAATTGGTAGCTCTGCTGTGAGACTACCAAGACATTTTTGCTTGGTCATACCAAGATATGCCCGTCTTGAGTCCCGACATTGTGCAACATAGATTACCTCTGAATCTCGAGTGTTGCCTAGTCAAGCAAAAGCCGTGGAGGATGAAGCCCAAGATGTCTTTCAAGATAAAAGAAGAGGTGAAAAGGAATTTGGCGTTGGCTTCTTGGCTGTGGCTCGATACCCGAAATGGGTCGTCAACATTGTGCCAGTCCCTAAGAAGGATGGGAAGATGCGATGTGCGTGGACTATCAAGATCTAAACCGAGCCATTCCAAAGGATAACTTTCCTTTATCGCACATCGATGTCTTCGTAGATAACACAACCAATTTTTCTTTGTTTTCTTTCATGGATGGGTTCTCAGGATACAACCAAATAAAGATGGCACCGGAGGACATGGAGAAGACGACCTTCGTCACCCTGTGGGGAACGTTCTAAGGCAACAATACATTTCCCAATGCTAAAGTCACCTAAATGTACACACAAATGGATGATCAGACCAAGAGCATGCAAAAATTAAGGATTGAAAGAAGCATTGAACACATAAAACACATTAATCAGATATTAAAGTAATTACATCAGTTGTTCCTTAGAAATCCCCAACAAGGGTGTTTAGCCAGCCATTACAGAAAAACCCTAACACAAATGACATTGAAAGTACAAAATAATTATTCCTTACACAAGAAGGGGGATCCCTCCTCCTCTTCTCAACACCTTACAATCACTCTGCAGCTAACTAATCTCTCTCTAATTGAAGAACCCTAGGCTTCTCTACAAAGCTGCTCCTCTGCAAAGCTGCTCCTCTTGCTGCCTCCGAAGCCTCTATCTCGAAATTAGCACTGTGGTGTCCTTGCTCTGAAATTTTGTACTACTTGCTAAAAATTGTGTACCCTAATTCTGCACAAGACAGACTTTAAATAGGCTCTGAATCCGCAACGTTGTGTTTAGCATGAGTAAGTAGATTTGAGCTTAGCGCCAGTCATGCGCTGAGCCTGACTAAAGACAACCGTCGCGCTTAGCGAGAAGATCTTGCGCTTAGCGAGCGGATCTCACGCTTAGCACGCGGCCTTGATATTTAAGCTCTGCCAGATTCCCTTGTCAGGCTAAGCGCCCTAAAGCTGCGCTTAGCATTGGATGCGCACTGAGCCTAAATGGTGAGCTGAGCACAACTGCTCCCTTTAGCACCTCAAGATTTTAGCCTCTTTTGACCTGAAATTGTTCAAATTTTATCATTAAATCACATGGGAGATACTCTAGAGACAGTTATAACAATAAAACAAGATTTATTTAGAAATCCCTACAAAATAACTATAAATTGGGGAAACTATAGAAGCTTTAGAAAATGTTTTCTACGCAAAAGTTAGTCGTATAAGATGACTAACTTGAAAATAACCCTGATTAATCTTCTTGTTTGATCTTATATTTTCAGATGGCATCAAAGAAGAGAAAGGCGACTGCCACACCTTCCAAGGTCCGATATGACCGATCCAAGTTCACTTATCCTGAAGCCTGGGAAAGGTACACTGACATTAATGTTCCTAGGAAGCTGCTGCCAGAGAGAAATGTGGTAATCTACCACACTGAATTTGATGAATTCAAGGAAGAATTGGAGAGGAAGAAGATGGGATGAAGAATTGACCAGCTTTGATGAAGGCAGCATTGATGTTGCCATAGTAGAATTCTATGCTAACCTCTATGATCCAAAGGACAAATCACCAAAGCAGGTGAGGGTCAGAGGTCATTTGATAAAATTTGATGAAGACACCTTCAACACATTCCTAAAGACCCCTATGATCATTGAGGAGGGGGAGACATTACCAGCTTACTCTAGATTTGCTTTCTTGAGGCCTGATCCTCAAGAGTTGGCTGTTTAGCTCTGCATCCCAGGGAGGGGATTTAAGCTTAATGCTGATGGTCAGCCTCTGAAGATCCTCAAGAAGAACATGACCATACTCGCTCAGACATGGAGTATTCTTTCTTACTCCATCTTGATCCCCACCTCCCACACTTCTGACTGTAGAAGCAAGCTTTATGATGAATCAAGATTGATTCAAAGAGTTTTGATGATAACAAAGAAGATGACAAAAAGATCAAATGTCAAGAACACTTCATGATAACAAAGATGATGATCTTAAGAATCAAAGAATGAGTTCAAGATTGAATCAAGAACACATCAAGGTTCAAAAGAAAATTTAATTTCAAGAATCAAGTTTCATGATTCATGTTCCAAGAATCAAGATCAAGATTCAAGACTAAAGATTCAAGAATCAAGAGAAGACTTAATCAAGATAAGTATTAAAAAGTTTTTTCAAAAATTGAGTAGCACATGAATTTTTCTCAAAAACCTTTTACCAAAGAGTTTTTACTCTTTGGTAATCGATTACCAGATTGTTGTAATCGATTACCAATAGCAAAATGGTTTTCAAAAAGCTTTCAACTAAATTTACAACGTTCCAATTGATTTCAAAATGTTGTAATCGATTACAATGATTTGGTAATCGATTACCAGTGTGTTTGAACATTGGAATTCAAATTTAATTGTGAAGAGTCACATCCTTTCAGAAAAAGCTTTGTGTAATCGATTACACTGATTTGGTAATCGATTACCAGTGATAGTTTCTGAACAAAATCAAAAGATGTAACTCTTCCAATAGTTTTCAAGTTTTTCTAAAAGTTGTAACTTTTCCAAATGGTTTTTAAGTTTTTCTAAAGGTTATAACTCTTCTAATGATTCTCTTGACCAGACATGAAGAGTCTATAAAAGCAAGACTTTGATTTGCATTTCTATAATCTCTTTTTCAACAATTATCTTGAACATCCTTTAAAACATTTCCCAATTGATTTCTGAATCTCTTTGAACTCCTTCTTCTTCTCCTTTTATCAAAAGCCTTCAAAAGTTTTCTGGTTTTCCAAACCTTGAAAACAAAACTTGTGCTATTCATCTTTTTATTCTATTCTCCCTTTGCCAAAAAGAATTCGCCAAGGACTAACCGCCTTAATTATTTTTGTGTCTCTCTTCTCTCTTTTCCAAAGAACGAAGGACTAATCGCCTGAATTCTTTTGTGTCTCTCTTCTCTCTTGTCAATGAATTCAAAACGACACAGTCTGAGAATTCTTTTGATTCTTCCCTTTCCCTAAAACAAAAGATTTCAAAGGACTAACAGCTTGAGAATTCTTTTGTTTCCCTATTCACAAAGTTTGAAAGGTTTAACTGCCTGAGAACTTTGTCTTAACACATTGGAGGGTACATCCTTTGTGGTACAAGTAGAGGGTACATCTACTTGGGTTGTTGACTGAGAACAAGAGAGGGTACATCTCTTGTGGATCAGTTCTAGTGGAGGGTACATCCACTAGGTTGTTCAAAGAAAACAAGGGAGGGTACATCCCTTGTGAACCTTTGATTGTAAAAGGATTTTTACAAGGTTGAAAAGAAATCTCAAGGACCGCAGGTCGCTTGGGGACTGGATGTAGGCACGGGTTGTTGCCGAACCAGTATAAAAACTCTTGTGTGTTTGTCTCCTTCTTCCCTACTCTTTTAATTTCCGCTGTGCACTTTAATTCCCGCTTTTACTTTTGGTTAAGTTTCTTTTCTATTCTTCATTTACTTAACAACATAGTAAAAACCTTAGAAGAGTAAATTTTTAATTAGTAAAGGTTCGTTAATAACTAATTCAACCCCCTTCTTAATTATTTCGAGGCCATTTGATCCAACACTGACATCACACTAGATCGGGCCAAGTTGATTTTTGGCATTATTATGAAGATGGACATGAATCTGGGCTACCTCATCTCCCACCAGATTTCTATCATTACCCAGCATGACTCCTCTAGGCTTGGATTTCCAGCCTTAATCACAACTTTGTGTAAAGCTAGAGGAGTCACATTAGATTCTAGATCTTTGGAGAGTCTCAGCCCTCCCATTAACTTGGCATATATAAAGAAGAACTGTTGAAATCTAGATGATCCAACAGTGACATTCAGAGGGCCAAGGAAGGCCAGGGGTAAGAGATTTGAGGCTCCCCCTATGTCAGCAGCACCAAATACTTATTCTCCTTCTTCATCTACTTTACCAGATCCTTCTATTGCTCCTTCCACTACTGTTCCATCTTCTTCTACTGTAGCTCCCTTACCAGCTCCAGTTCCTGCTCCAGCTCCTCCTATAGGACCCTCCTCATTCACTTCAGAGACATTATTTGCCATGCTCCAGAGCCTACACAGAGGCCAGATCATCATCATACAGAGGTTGCAGAGCTCTGGCCAGCAGCCAGCTATGAGTGTAGATGAATTTCTTGCACAGGTGGCTTGGCCAGGAGTCTAGCCTTCTCCTTCTGGAGGGGATGAGGCCTCAGTAGCCTAAGAGCTTGTGCCAGCAGAGGAGCCTATGCCAGATGCAGAGGATGAGCTTGCTCCTCCTGAGCCATTTGTCTTTGAGACTGATCTAGTCGCTCAGGAGGAAGCAGCAGCTCAGGAGCCTACTGCTCAGGTGCTGGATTTGAACGAGCATGCAGAAGATCAGCAGTAGGATGATCAGGAGTTTTAAATTCTGCATAGTTTTTAAAATCCTGCAAATTATGAACAATTTATTTTATCAGTTATTTAGTTTATGTTTCAGTCATTTAAATTCCAGTTATTTTAGTGTTGATTGCTTGTACAAAAAGCTTGTTTGAACAGTGAACTGATTGATTATGATATTCTGTGGTGTGAATTCTTATGAATGAGTGTTTGTTAATGACTTGAATGAGAAATTGTATAAATTGAGTGGATTGGAATGTTTAGATGTTGTTTTGATCAAGCTTGCAGCCATTAGAAGAAAAAGAACATGTGATTAGAAGTATGACTGAAAATGTTAGTCAGTTTGTCAGATTGATTGTGAAGGAATGCATTGACTGTATCACGGTGAGAGTGTGATCCTTAAATTTTGATAGAAACGACTATCATTTAGTATTGATTTTTGCATGAATATCTGAAGTATGGATTGAATGCATGAATTGAGGATGATGAAGGCCATGTTTTGATTGTGATAGCTACTTAGCCAAAAAGCTAACCTTGTGCTTGAATGATTTATCCCTTGCACCCAGTTTGAGCTGAATGAATTATTGATTGATTGAACCTTGAGCCTATACAGTGTTATCTCCTGATACCTTGTCTTAGGTTGTAGGAGAGCATCATCCACAGAAAGCTTGGTTCAAAGCAAATTTGTCTCAAATTTGGGGGAGTAATTATCAAGGTAAATTTGTTCCAAATTTGGGGGAGATATTGGGTAAGAATTAAAATGGTCAAAGAAAAGCAGCATATACACACCGTTTCTTTAAAAAAAGCTATAAGTACAAATGAATTTAATAAGTGTGTATGTTGCAAAGTAATGAAATAAAGCTAAGTGCTTAAATAAAAGGCAAGTATGGGGTAGGAATGAATGAAAAAGTAAAGGTTTATCTATGAATGAATGCTCTCCTAGAGCCTAAGCTTTTGAATCCTAGAAAAACCCTGATTTGTTGGCAGCCTAACCTCATTACAAGCCTAGAAAGTCCTTCGGATTCATTTTATGTGTTTATTTCTATATGGTATGAGATGAAATGAAAAGGTTAGGACTTGTGTTAGTTGTTTATAATGGAATGAGCATAAACACTTGAGCTTGAGTGAAACAATGACTGTGTGACTTTGGTTGATGATCCTTCCTTGATATCTGTCATTCTCAATAGCTTATTTCAGTTGTGACTCTAATGCATATGTTCCTATCTTTGAAAAGTTGCATATTTGTGAAAAGCAATTGATTGAAGCATTCCATGATATTCATTTCATATGATTGATTTTTTTTCTGTGAAACAAACACCATTTTGATTGACCACTGTATTTTGTCACTTGAGGACAAGTGAACTGTTCGCGCTCAGCTCACCATTTGGGCTCAGCGCGCATAGCGTGACAAGGGAATCTGGCAGAGCTTAAATATCAAGGTTGTGACATCCTAAAATTTCTACTCGGAATTTTGTAAGTGTTACATTTTAAATAATTATATATATATATATATATATATATATATATATATATATATATATATATATATATATATATGTATGTATATGTATTATTCAGTGTATATATATGTATATTTTTTGTAGAAGTATGTACATTGGGAGAGAAATACGCAGGTTAGACTAATTAGCGAAGAGTAATCCATAACTGGACAGTTATAGATTAATCCTCAATTAATTAGTCTAAAAAAATTATCGTTTTGCATGCAACTTAAAATTTAACAAAACCAACCTCTGAACCACGCTCAGGGCCTTATTCTGAGCTTTTTGATATATATATTGCCTACTTTCGAAAACGGGCCCCGACGGGTGCAGAGAAACGCAAGGAACTGGAACCAGAGAGGCGGCATGCAAACCGAGGCAGGATTTTAGCATTCAAAAGGTCAAATTTTTCTCTCCTTGTGGCTGAGTATGAAGTCACATCAAGGGGAAAATGTGGGCCCCTTTTTGCTCCACTCAAAATGAGACATGTGGCATTGCTTTTAGAAAAAGGAAAGAGAAAATCTTTTTTTAAAAATAAAAGCCAAATTCTCTCTCTATATCTTCCGCAGATTTCAGAAAAAGCTTTTCCTCCCTCTTCCACGTTGCTTTTCTTCTTCATTTCTCCTCCACCATTGTTGCCCTTTGAAGCTCCAAAATTGCTCATCATTTTTACTCCAAATTGCAAAGGGAAGCCATTTTTGGAGTCGTGAAGCACACCTCTACGTTGTGGGACTTCGAATTTTGGGTATGGGTGGACTTCTTCTCACATGAAATTTGTGGGTATTGGGTTTTTTGGGATATATGATGGGTAGTTTTACTTGGTTATTGCCTTAGAATAATTATTTGTGAAGGAATTTGTAGAAATCATGCTAAACTTGACATGCTTGATGTGAGCCAAATTACCCATTCTGTTTTAAGGTTTTATGATGATGCTTTGTGATATTTGTATGCTGAAATTGTTGGTAGAAAACTAGTAGAGATGATGGGGAGAGTTAACTTAGGGTTAAATGTGAGAATGGTAGTGATGTGAGTGGAAAAGTGTGAGATTTTGAGGGTTTGAACAACCAAATTTGGGGTTAGTGGAAATTGGAGTCTAAAGTGAGTTTATTCTAGTTTAGAATGTCAATTAGGACTTGTAGGAAGGCTTGGGCAGAGCAAATGAGAAAAATGAATGACAAAGGTGAAAGCAAGAGCCATTTCTAGGGTAAATTGGGTGTTGAGGGGTCAAATTTTGAATCGGTGGAGTTTTCGCCTTAAAACCAGTTTGAACAAGTCTAAATCAATGTTATAGACTTGATTGAGATGAGAGTTTACCCCAAAATTACCCAATTCTCATTTTCACTTCTCAAACCTTGAAAATCCACTAAATGGATGGGTTTTGGATACCTAGATTTTGTATTGCCTTGGTCTGAATCTTGTTTTTGGTTTAAATATGATTTATACATGATTTAGGACTTGTAGGATCCAATGTGAGAAAAATTGGATGTGGGCAAGATGGATTTCGAAATCTGCCCTATTATGCAGAAAAATGTTGTTGAATTGTGCAGCAGATTTTTCTTAACATGTGCAGAAAAATGTTTGTGCATTGCTAGTCATGGGAAGAGTAGTACATATCGGGTTCCAGGAATTTTCTAGTAGATCCCAACGGTCAAAATGTATATTTATGTACTAGTAACCTCCAGTAAAATTTTCAAGGCGATCTAACGGTTAACGAATCAGAACGAAGAGAATGTTACTGGGGTATTTGAGTAGGGAAAGTTGTGGTATTTGAATGTGTTTTGGACAGAGTTTTCTGCCTCTACCCTGTTTTCTTGGTTTAGGGTAGTTTCATGATATTCAGAATTGAATTGCTTGGATATTGTGGAAGCTTGGAGGGGTTGATGGGGACCCGGTGCTGAGAGGAGCGAGGATAAGGGCTACATGGGAATGTGTGAGCTCAGTTGAAAGGTGGGCAACTGAGGATGGTGTGTTTATGTTTGACTTGTGGAAGTGGGAGAGTTGATTTGCGCCATCACCCGATCGCCACCTAGTACCACATATGATGGGTGCCCCATAATCCAACAAGCTTGATGTGAGAAAGCGTGGAAGAGTCTGTCTTCCTACTTTTGTTTGTTGACCACAGAGTGGTACCTGGAGATATGTTGCGGGGGTCAGGAGACCTTGGGAACGTCAAGTGGGGTGCTATTGCCCAAAACCAAGCTTTACCAATCCCGGCCCAACCCGGGCATAGTCAGTCAGTGAGAACCTGTGATGTACCTAAACAGGTGAGCTCCTGGCAGTCAACCAATAAAAGAATAAAGTCCATGAAGCAAGGAGGCTTGTGTGGCGGCTGGCCAGTTATGTATCTTGGGTGGTATCTGAAATTTAGCCTCTGGTAATCGATTACCATTCGTGGGTAATCGATTACAGGGCTTAAAAATGGAGACAAGAAGTTGAAATGGCCTCTGGTAATCGATTACCAATGGGGTGTAATCGATTACACATGGTGATAGGGCACTGGTAATCAATTACTAGTTGGGTGTAATCGATTACACAGTGCTACCTGCCACTGGTAATCGATTACCATTTAGGTGTAATCAATTACACAGTGTAATTTGTAGGTTTCCATGTGCAAAAGCTGTGTAATTCGTGTTTGGGCACTGGTAATCGATTACATACTTTGGTAATCGATTACCAGAGAGGAAATCCATTGAGAGAGACCTTTTGACTATGCGTAGCGGTGGTGGGACGCATTGTATTGATACCTGTAGTTAGATTTCTTGTGCAAGAGTCTACCTTCTTCCTTTTATCTCTTGTAGATTGCGATGGCAGCGCAATTGATCCATGATCGTGTTGTGATGGAGTGCCTAGAGGGTGTTTGGGAGACCCTCGAAGGCAATGAGAGGTGTCGATTTCGTGGCACAATTCGACGTACCGCTACTTCATTAGTACATCCGGCGGAACCCGCACGCACACTTCAGAAGCCTGTGGAGTGGATACTACCTACACCTACTCCATATCGACTAGTGGAGCAAGTTCAAGTGATAGAGGTGTCATCCTCTGAAGAGGATCCTGAAGAGGACCCAGAGGAGTTACCTCCTGAACCTGCTGTGGACGCCCTTGACTTACCTGAGGATGATGAAGACCCACTCATTGATGTTGATTCTCCAGAGGATATTATGTCAGCATCTGAGGCAGACTCTACAGAGGAGAGTGGCCTTGGAGGGACAGCGAATAGTGACAACTCTTCATCGTAGCAGACGGCTCCTTAGACTAGGCGTACATACTTTTTGTGGATGGGTGTATCTAGTTCAGACTGCTAGGTTTACTCTTTTGATTTTTTGGTGCGTAGACCTATTGTATAGGAATTTTTGTTAGTGCTTAGCTCTACTGAGTTTTAAAAGATTGGCTAAGATTTTGTTAAAACATAAGCACTTAGACAATGAAGGAAAGCTGGAGTTGCTGCACATGATGTCCAACCTTATGTCAAGGAATAAGATCGGGCTGCACAATGCACAAGGCAAGATAAAGTGTCAAGTGAAGAATTGAAGTTGCAGGATCCACGATGTCGGATACAATGTCCAGGACATCCTGCCCGAAAATACTGGAGTTGCTGCACAATGCACAAGGCAAGATAAAAGAATTGAAGCTGCAGGATCCACGATGTCGGATACGATGTCCAGGACATCTTGCCCGAAAATACTGGACACATAAATCTGTTATATCTTTAACAGATTATTGTGCAGTTAGCAACAGATTAGACGATCTATCTTTAGGAACGAATTAAAAGATAATTAAAGTTCGAATTACAAACTAGAAGAGTTCGTTCAGGGATTAAAGATTAAAGATAAAAACTAAAAGATCAAACTGTATCTTTTAGTTCTTTAAAAGTGCAGATTTTTCAGGAGAATGATAGATCTCCTCCAGCACAAGTTGTTGCAGCCCAGATACGCACACTGCTATATAAACATGAAGGCTGCACGGGGTTGAGGACCAAGTCCGAGATTGAAGAGTTATTTTGTGAGTTTTGGGACTTGAGTGTTTTGTGAGCCACCTTGATGTTATCCTAACTTCAAGTGTTGGACCTGAGTGTGTAGAGTTGATCTCTTTTGTTCAGAGAGCAATCTCTGGTGTGTCTTTGATTTATTTGTAAACACGGGAGAGTGATTGAGAGGGAGTGAGAGGGGTTCTCATATCTAAGAGTGGCTCTTAGGTAGAGATTGCACGGGTAGTGGTTAGGTGAGAAGGTTGTAAACAGTGGCTGTTAGATCTTCGAACTAACACTATTTTAGTGGATTTCCTCCCTGGCTTGGTAGCCCCCAGATGTAGGTGACGTTACACCGAACTGGGTTAACAATTCTCTTGTGTTATTTACCTGTTTAATCTGTTCATACTCTCAAATATAATCTGCATGTTCTGAAGCGTGATGTCGTGACATCCTGTACGACATCTGGCATTGGTATCAGAATTTCAATTGGTATCAGAGCGGGCACTCGAAATCACTGAGTGAGATCTAGGGAGATAAATTCTGATGAACATGGAGAAAGAAGGAGGACCAGTGAACAGACCACCAATTCTGGATGGAACCAACTATGAATACTGGAAAGCAAGGATGGTGGCCTTCCTCAAATCACTGGATAGCAGAACCTGGAAAGCTGTCATCAAAGGCTGGGAACATCCCAAGATGCTGGACACAGAAGGAAAGCCCACTAATGAATTGAAGCCAGAAGAAGACTGGACAAAAGAAGAAGACGAATTGGCACTTGGAAACTCCAAAGCTTTGAATGCTCTATTCAATGGAGTTGACAAGAATATCTTCAGACTGATCAACACATGCACAGTGGCCAAGGATGCATGGGAGATCCTGAAAACCACTCATGAAGGAACCTCCAAAGTGAAGATGTCCAGATTGCAACTATTGGCCACAAAATTCGAAAATCTGAAGATGAAGGAGGAAGAGTGTATTCATGACTTCCACATGAACATTCTTGAAATTGCCAATGCTTGCACTGCCTTGGGAGAAAGAATGACAGATGAAAAGCTGGTGAGAAAGATCCTCAGATCTTTGCCTAAGAGATTTGACATGAAAGTCACTGCAATAGAGGAGGCCCAAGACATTTGCAACATGAGAGTAGATGAACTCATTGGTTCCCTTCAAACCTTTGAGCTAGGACTCTCGGATAGGACTGAAAAGAAGAGCAAGAATCTGGCGTTCGTGTCCAATGATGAAGGAGAAGAAGATGAGTATGACCTGGATACTGATGAAGGTCTGACTAACGCAGTTGTGCTCCTTGGAAAACAGTTCAACAAAGTGATGAACAGAATGGACAGGAGGCAGAAACCACATGTCCGGAACATCCCTTTCGACATCAGGAAAGGTAGTGAATACCAGAAAAGGTCAGATGAAAAGCCCAGTCACAGCAAAGGAGTTCAATGCCATGGGTGTGAAGGCTATGGACACATCAAAGCTGAATGTCCCACTCATCTCAAGAAGCAGAGGAAAGGACTTTCTGTATGTCGGTCTGATGATACAGAGAGTGAACAAGAAAGTGATTCTGACAGAGATGTGAATGCACTCACTGGGAGATTTGAATCTGCTGAAGATTCAAGTGATACAGACAGTGAAATCACGTTTGATGAGCTTGCTACATCCTATAGAGAACTATGCATGAAAAGTGAGAAGATTCTTCAGCAAGAAGCACAACTGAAGAAGGTCATTGCAAATCTGGAGGCTGAGAAGGAGGCACATGAAGAGGAGATCTCTGAGCTTAAAGGAGAAGTTGGTTTTCTGAACTCTAAACTGGAAAACATGACAAAATCAATAAAGATGCTGAATAAAGGCTCAGATACGCTTGATGAGGTGCTACAACTTGGAAAGAATATTGGAAACCAGAGAGGACTTGGATTTAATCATAAATCTGCTGGCAGAACAACCATGACAGAATTTGTTCCTGCCAAAAACAGCACTGGAGCCACGATGTCACAACATCGGTCTCGACATCATGGAACGCAGCAGAAAAGGAGCAAAAGAAAGAAGTGGAGGTGTCACTACTGTGGCAAGTATGGTCACATAAAGCCCTTTTGCTATCATTTACATGGCCATCCACATCATGGAACTCAAAGAAGCAGCAGTGGAAGGAAGATGATGTGGGTTCCAAAACACAAGACTGTTAGTCTTGTTGTTCATACTTCACTTAGAGCATCAGCTAAGGAAGATTGGTACCTGGATAGCGGCTGTTCCAGACACATGACAGGAGTTAAAGAATTCCTGGTGAACATTGAACCTTGCTCCACTAGCTATGTGACATTTGGAGATGGCTCTAAAGGAAAGATCACTGGAATGGGAAAGCTAGTCCATGAAGGACTTCCTAGTCTGAACAAAGTACTGCTGGTGAAGGGACTGACTGCGAACTTGATCAGCATCAGTCAGTTGTGTGATGAAGGACTCAATGTAAACTTCACAAAGTCAGAATGCTTGGTGACAAATGAGAAGAGTGAAGTCCTAATGAAGGGCAGCAGATCAAAGGACAACTGTTACCTATGGACACCTCAAGAAACCAGTTACTCCTCCACATGTCTAGTCTCCAAAGAAGATGAAGTCAATATATGGCATCAAAGATTTGGACATCTGCACTTAAGAGGCATGAAGAAAATCATTGACAAAGGTGCTGTTAGAGGCATTCCCAATCTGAAAATAGAAGAAGGCAGAATCTGTGGTGAATGTCAGATTGGAAAGCAAGTCAAGATGTCCCACCAGAAGCTTCAACATCAGACCACTTCCAGGGTGCTGGAACTACTTCACATGGACTTGATGGGGCCTATGCAAGTTGAAAGCCTTGGAGGAAAGAGGTATGCCTATGTTGTTGTGGATGATTTCTCCAGATTTACCTGGGTCTACTTTATCAGAGAAAAATCAGACACCTTTGAAGTATTCAAGGAGTTGAGTCTAAGACTTCAAAGAGAAAAAGACTGTGTCATCAAGAGAATCAGGAGTGACCATGGCAGAGAGTTTGAAAACAGCAAGTTTACTGAATACTGCACATCTGAAGGCATCATTCATGAGTTCTCTGCAGCCATTACACCACAACAAAATGGCATAGTTGAAAGGAAAAACAGGACTTTGCAAGAGGCTGCTAGGGTCATGCTTCATGCCAAAGAACTTCCCTATAATCTCTGGGCTGAAGCCATGAACACAGCATGCTACATCCACAACAGAGTCACACTTAGAAGAGGGACTCCAACCACACTGTATGAAATCTGGAAAGGGAGGAAGCCAACTGTCAAGCACTTCCACATCTTTGGAAGTCCATGTTACATTTTGGCAGATAGAGAGCAAAGGAGAAAGATGGATCCCAAGAGTGATGCAGGGATATTCTTGGGATACTCTACAAACAGCAGAGCATATAGAGTATTCAATTCCAGAACCAGAACTGTGATGGAATCCATCAATGTGGTTGTTGATGATCTAACTCCAGCAAGAAAGAAGGATGTCGAAGAAGATGTCAGAACATCGGGTGACAATGTAGCAGATACAGCTAAAAGTGTAGAAAATGCAGAAAACTCTGATTCTGCTACAGATGAACCAAACATCAACCAACCTGACAAGAGACCCTCCATTAGAATCCAGAAGATGCACCCCAAGGAGCTGATTATAGGAGATCCAAACAGAGGGGTCACTACAAGATCAAGGGAGATTGAGATTGTCTCCAATTCATGCTTTGTCTCCAAAATTGAGCCCAAGAATGTGAAAGAGGCACTGACTGATGAGTTCTGGATCAATGCTATGCAAGAAGAATTGGAGCAATTCAAAAGGAATGAAGTCTGGGAGCTAGTTCCTAGACCCGAGGGAACTAATGTGATTGGCACCAAGTGGATCTTCAAGAACAAAACCAATGAAGAAGGTGTTATAACCAGAAACAAGGCCAGACTTGTTGCTCAAGGATACACTCAGATTGAAGGTGTAGACTTTGATGAAACTTTTGCCCCAGTTGCTAGACTTGAGTCCATCAGATTGTTACTTGGTGTAGCGTGCATCCTCAAATTCAAGCTGTACCAGATGGATGTGAAGAGCGCGTTTCTGAATGGATACCTGAATGAAGAAGCCTATGTGGAGCAGCCAAAGGGATTTGTAGATCCAACTCATCCAGATCATGTATACAGGCTCAAGAAGGCTCTCTATGGATTGAAGCAAGCTCCAAGAGCTTGGTATGAAAGGCTAACAGAGTTCCTTACTCAGCAAGGGTATAGGAAGGGAGGAATTGACAAGACTCTCTTTGTCAAACAAGATGCTGATAACTTGATGATAGCACAGATATATGTTGATGACATTGTGTTTGGAGGGATGCTTCGACATTTTGTCCAACAGATGCAATCTGAATTCGAGATGAGTCTTGTTGGAGAGCTGACTTATTTTCTGGGACTCCAAGTGAAGCAGATGGAAGACTCCATATTCCTCTCACAAAGCAAGTATGCAAAGAACATTGTCAAGAAGTTTGGGATGGAAAATGCCAGCCATAAAAGAACACCTGCACCTACTCACTTGAAGCTGTCAAAAGATGAAGCTGGGACCAGTGTTGATCAAAGTCTGTACAGAAGCATGATTGGGAGCTTACTATATTTAACAGCTAGCAGACCCGACATCACCTATGCAGTAGGTGTTTGTGCAAGATATCAAGCCAATCCTAAGATAAGTCACTTGACTCAAGTAAAGAGAATTCTGAAATATGTAAATGGCACCAGTGACTATGGGATTATGTACTGTCATTGTTCAGATTCAATGCTGGTTGGGTATTGTGATGCTGATTGGGCTGGAAGTGCAGATGACAGAAAAAGCACTTCTGGTGGATGTTTCTATTTGGGAACCAATCTTATTTCATGGTTCAGCAAGAAGCAGAACTGTGTGTCCCTATCTACTGCAGAAGCAGAGTATATTGCAGCAGGAAGCAGCTGTTCACAACTAGTTTGGATGAAGCAGATGCTCAAGGAGTACAATGTCGAACAAGATGTCATGACATTGTACTGTGACAACTTGAGTGCTATTAATATTTCTAAAAATCCTGTTCAACACAGCAGAACCAAGCACATTGACATTAGACATCACTATATTAGAGAGCTTGTTGATGATAAAGTTATCACACTGGAGCATGTTGACACTGAGGAACAAATAGCAGATATTTTCACAAAGGCATTGGATGCAAAACAGTTTGAAAAACTGAGAGGCAAGCTGGGCATTTGTCTGCTAGAGGAATTATAGCAGCTACTGCTATCTGAACGTGCTCAAACGTCTCACTTAACATTAATAGCACGTTCACTACTGAGCCAAAACAAATTCGACCGTTGCTTCACACGTCCCTCTACATTCCTCATTCAAACTTATATTTTCGTGGTAATCTCGTTTTCAGCATTCCCCAACAGCTCTCAGAAATTTACGAAATCATTCCAAAGGCTCTGCACTTCCATGGCTACCTCACCAAAAGAAACTTCAGCTCCTGGTTCAACCTCTGTACCATCATCTCCATCATCCACCAAAGCACCATCAAACCAGGAACGACCTGAATTCAATATCCAGCCCATACAAATGATTCCTGGTTCAGCCCCTGTTCCTGAAAAACTGGTCCCCAAACGACAACAGGGTGTGAAGATTTCTGAAAACCCTAGCCTTGCAACAAGTCCTAGGGAAGTAGACACGGAGATGGACAAGAAGATCCGCAGTATTGTGAGTAGCATTTTGAAAAATGCTTCTGTCCCTGATGCTGATGAAGATGTTCCAACATCTTCCACCCTAAATGTTTCTGTGCCTGATGTTGATAAAGATGTTCCAACATCTTCCGCCCCAAATGCTGAAGTCCTCTCTTCATCCAGTAAAGAGGAATCAACAGAGGAAGATGATCAAGCCACAGAGGAGACCCCTGCACCAAGGGCACCAGAACCTGCTCCAGGTGACCTCATTGACCTGGAAGAAGTAGAATCTGATGAGGAACCCCTTGCCAACAAGTTGGCACCTGGCATCGCAGAAAGATTACAAAGCCGAAAGGGTAAAACCCCCATTAAGAGGTCTGGACGAATCAAAACTATGGCACAGAAGAAGAGCACTCCAATCACTCCTACCACATCCAGAAGGAGCAAAGTTGCAATCCCTTCCAAGAAGAGGAAAGAAATTTCCTCATCTGATTCTGATGATGATGTCGAACCAGATGTTCCCGACATCAAGAGGGCCAAGACATCAGGGAAAAAGGTGCCTGGAAATGTCCCTGATGCACCATTGGACAACATCTCTTTCCACTCCATTGGCAATGTTGAAAGGTGGAAATTTGTGTATCAACGCAGACTTGCCTTGGAAAGAGAACTGGGAAGAGATGCCTTGGATTGCAAGGAGATCATGGACCTCATCAAGGCTGCTGGACTGCTGAAAACAGTCACCAAGTTGGGAGATTGTTATGAAAGCCTAGTCAGGGAATTCATTGTCAACATTCCCTCTGACATAACAAACAGAAAGAGTGATGAGTATCAGAAAGTGTTTGTCAGAGGAAAGTGTGTTAGATTCTCCCCTGCTGTAATCAACAAATACCTGGGCAGACCAACAGATGGAGTGGTGGATATTACTGTCTCTGAGCATCAAATTGCCAAGGAAATCACTGCCAAACAGGTCCAGCATTGGCCAAAGAAAGGGAAGCTTTCTGCAGGGAAGCTAAGTGTGAAGTATGCAATCCTGCATAGGATTGGCGCTGCAAACTGGGTACCCACCAATCATACTTCCACTGTTGCCACAGGTTTGGGTAAATTTCTGTATGTTGTTGGAACCAAGTCCAAATTTAATTTTGGAAACTATATTTTTGATCAAACTGTTAAGCATTTAGAATCTTTTGCTGTCAAATTACCCATTGCCTTCCCAACTGTATTGTGTGGCATTATGTTGAGTCAACATCCCAATATTTTAAACTACACTGACTCTGTGATGAAGAGAGAATCTCCTCTATCCCTGCATTACAAACTGTTTGAGGGGACACATGTCCCAGACATTGTCTCGACATCAGGGAAAGCTGCTGCTTCAGGTGCTGTGTCCAAGGATGCTTTGATTGCTGAACTCAAGGACACATGCAAGGTGCTGGAAGCAACCATCAAAGCCACCACAGAGAAGAAGATGGAGCTGGAACGCCTGATCAAAAGACTCTCAGACAGTGGCATTGATGATGGTGAAGCAGCTGAGGAAGAAGAAGAAGCAGCTGAGGAAGAGGAAGATGCAGCAGAGGATACTGAATCAGATGATGATGATTCTGAAGCCACCCCATGACCATCAGACCTTTATTTTTGCTTTTTACTCTTACTAGCTATAGGGGCATGTCCCTTTGAACAATGGTTTACTATTGGTCTGTAATATTTGCACCTTAAGTTCATGCATTCTACTTTTGTCAAATTCTGTCTAAAAAGGGGGAGTAATGGTATTATTATATGCATGATTAGTAGGATACTATGTGCATGATTTGTGATTTTGAGAAGTAGGATACGATGTATGCATGTATGCATGATTCATGATTTTGAGGGGGAGTTGTATGTATATGATTTTGAGGGGGAGACTGCTGCTGCTGATGATGACTGATGTCACATGAGATGTCTTGACATCCTGGAAAAGACTAGTAGCTGATAGAAGATGCTGCAGTGAACTGCTTTACAGCAGTAGGAGCATGGAGACAGGGGGAGCAGAAAGCTGATGTCACGTGAGATGTCCTGACATCCTGGAAACGACTTGCAACTTGCAGAATTTTGTTGTCGCCACTACAGATACCGCTGTGCTTGATTACTCTGATAATGAAAGTTGCTGATCCCACTTGCATAACTGCTCGTACCTGCTCAGGAAGTGTCTAAGTATGTTTTAGACAAAATTTGCCAAAGGGGGAGATTGTTAGTGCTTAGCTCTACTGAGTTTTAAAAGATTGGCTAAGATTTTGTTAAAACATAAGCACTTAGACAATGAAGGAAAGCTGGAGTTGCTGCACATGATGTCCAACCTTATGTCAAGGAATAAGATCGGGCTGCACAATGCACAAGGCAAGATAAAGTGTCAAGTGAAGAATTGAAGCTGCAGGATCCACGATGTCGGATACAATGTCCAGGACATCCTGCCCGAAAATACTGGAGTTGCTGCACAATGCACAAGGCAAGATAAAAGAATTGAAGCTGCAGGATCCACGATGTCGGATACGATGTCCAGGACATCTTGCCCGAAAATACTGGACACATAAATCTGTTATATCTTTAACAGATTATTGTGCAGTTAGCAACAGATTAGACGATCTATCTTTAGGAACGAATTAAAAGATAATTAAAGTTCGAATTACAAACTAGAAGAGTTCGTTCAGGGATTAAAGATTAAAGATAAAAACTAAAAGATCAAACTGTATCTTTTAGTTCTTTAAGTGCAGATTTTTCAGGAGAATGATAGATCTCCTCCAGCACAAGTTGTTGCAGCCCAGATACGCACACTGCTATATAAACATGAAGGCTGCACGGGGTTGAGGACCAAGTCCGAGATTGAAGAGTTATTTTGTGAGTTTTGGGACTTGAGTGTTTTGTGAGCCACCTTGATGTTATCCTAACTTCAAGTGTTGGACCTGAGTGTGTAGAGTTGATCTCTTTTGTTCAGAGAGCAATCTCTGGTGTGTCTTTGATTTATTTGTAAACACGGGAGAGTGATTGAGAGGGAGTGAGAGGGGTTCTCATATCTAAGAGTGGCTCTTAGGTAGAGATTGCACGGGTAGTGGTTAGGTGAGAAGGTTGTAAACAGTGGCTGTTAGATCTTCGAACTAACACTATTTTAGTGGATTTCCTCCCTGGCTTGGTAGCCCCCAGATGTAGGTGACGTTGCACCGAACTGGGTTAACAATTCTCTTGTGTTATTTACCTGTTTAATCTGTTCATACTCTCAAATATAATCTGCATGTTCTGAAGCGTGATGTCGTGACATCCTGTACGACATCTGGCATTGGTATCAGAATTTCAATTTTGATGGATGTATATATTGTGGCTGAAGCCACCACAGTTGTTACCTTTGTTCTGGATGTCACTATGTTATTTTGCAAACTCCCATATTTTGGACAGTTTTAGATGATAAATGTAATTATGTTTGATCATGTTATTTGAAAGGAAGTGTTAACAAACTTTATTTGAAAAGAGTTTACTAACCGCATTTTATTATTTTTCACGTGACAACCTAAAATGATGGCTAGTATATTTTTGGAAATAGCAAAATAGTTTTAGAGGTTATGAGTGATCAGAAAGAAATGAATCCGAATAGAGTTGTGAACTGGCCATTCAAGACTCTATAGTGATAATTTTCCTTCTGAATTTAATTACCATGAAATGAATGACAGTGTGAAAAAAAAGAGAGAGAGAAAAAAAAAATTTCCCATGGTTTCTGCTATTTAATTTATTACTATTAAACCAGTCATTATTTCGGGACGCCACAAAGGCCGCATGCTAAGCGCGAGATCTACTCGCTAAGCGCGATGGTTGTCTTTAGCCAGGCTCAGCGCATGATTGGTGCTAAGCTCAAATCCACTTACTCGTGCTAAGCGCGAAGGTGGTGCTAAGCGCAACGTCGCGGATTCAGAGCCTATTTAAAGCTTGTCTTGTGCAGAATTAGGGGACACAATTTTTAGCAAGCCCAACAAGTAAGTACCTCATTCTTGGGCTCTCTAGCTTTCCATTGATGTATTTTGGTGCTCTAAGTTACATGTATTTGCTAAAAAACGTGAGGGATTTATCCTTGAATTGTTGCTTGTTCTTGTTGAGTTGGAGGGTTGTAGGCAATGGCCTTAGGCCTAAGTTGTATTCTGAAAAGACTGGGCATGCCACATTGCCCCCATTCCCTTGCTATTCATGCCTAAACATGCTCCCACCAAGTGCTTGGTGAAATGCCTCAATGGCATTTGCGCATGATTTTGTGAGGAATAACCTATGACACAATTTGGTATGCGAATGTTTGCCATTTTTTTAGCATGTAGGCAGTTTTCATGAGGACTTGAATGATACCTTAGGCCTAGGAACCAAAGCTTGTTTTTGGGTGCAAGAGAACCCAAAAGTGGGTGCATATTATTAGCTGAAGCTTACCCTCTAGGCCAACAATCAACTTTGGGTTGCACCGTGATGTTGCCTTACACCTAGAGGTTTGAAAATGTTGCTCATCATATACTTGTAGGTGTAGGATAGGTAACCAAAATACTTTAGGTAGCGAAAATACCTCACTTAACTTAGGTAGCGAAAATACTTTCTTAATTTAATTAATTTAGGTAGCAAAAATACCTCGTTAATTTAATTAACTAAGGTAGCAAAAATACCTTGTTAATTTAATTAATTTAGGTAGCAAAAATGCATTTGTTAATTTAATTAATTTAGGTAGCAAAAATACCTTATTAATTTAATTAATTTAGGTAGCAAGAATACCTTGTTAATTCAATTAATTTAGGTAGCAAAGATACCTTATTAATGTTATTAGCAAAATGCCTTGCTGAGATAATTAGCAAAATACCTTGTTAATTTGTATATTAAATTGGGTAGCAAAAAAATAATGTACTTGACTACACGTATGTGTATTTCTTAGTTAGCGGAAAATATCTTAAGTATGTATGTGTGTAAGGTTGGCAAAAATATATACATAGCGAATACGTGTGTGTGATTCAGGTAGCGGAAAAGCTTTGAATGTGCATGTATATTTGTAAGTGCATAAGTTGCTCTAGGTTTGCATTTAGTTGCGGGCCGTTGTTGCTAGACTTTGCTTCAAAATGTCATTTCTTTGTAAAGCTGACTTTCCAAATGTTTTGATGTAGCTCCATTGGAGCTTGTAGGCCTTGGATATTCTTCATCAATGGAGTCCTTTGCTTCTTAAAGTTTGATAGCAGTGGAATGGAGAAGGAGAAGGATGATTGGAGACGCCACTTCAAGGAGAAAATAAGTCTAGAAGAAGTTCACTACCATAGGAAGCCATGGATAAGAGCTTGGAGGTAGGAGAAGAAGAATGGAGGGAGAAGGAGAGAGGGAGCACAAAATTGGTGCCTCAAAAGAGGTCTAAACTTTGAAGTCTAATTCTCAAATGATCAAAGTTGAAAAAATGCACACATATGACCTCTATTTATAGCCTAAGATGGAGGGAGAAGGAGAGAGGGAGCACGAAATTTGTGCCTAAAAAAAGGTCTGAACTTTGAAGTGTAATTCTCAAATGATCAAAGTTGAAAAAATGCACACATATGACCTCTATTTATAGCCTAAGTGTCACACAAAATTGGACGGAAATTTGAATTTTTATTCAAATTTCACTTGAATTTGAAATTGAATTTGTGGAGCCAAATTTTGGAGCCAAAATTTCACTAATTATGATTAGTGAATTTTAGCTATGGTTTAGCCCACTAATCCAAGATCAAGTCCAAGATTCTCCACTAAGTGTGCTTAGGTGTCATGAGGCATGTAAAGCATGAAGGACATGCACAAAGTGCGACTATATGATGTGGCAATGGGGTGTAGCAAACAAATGCTCACCTCCCCTCTAAAATTTAATTGGATTGGGCTTCTCCCAATTCAATTAAATTTATTTCTCAACACACACATCAAATATTCACTTAATGCATGTGAAATTACAAAACTACCCCTAATACAAAAACTAGTCTAGGTGCCCTAAAATACAAGGGCTGAAAAATCTTACATTTCTAGGGTACCCTACCTACATTATGGAGCCCTAAATACAAGGCCCAAAATAATGAAATCTTAATCTAATATGTACAAAGATAACTGGGCTTATACTTAGCCCATGGCCCAAAATCTACCCTAAGGCTCATGAGAACCTTAGGGCCTTCTTGGAGTCTTCTATCCAATGCCCTTAGGGGGTAGAATTGCATCATGTTTGTTTCTTTGCAGGAGATGGCTCTGAAAAAACTTTCCACAAAGAGGTCCAGGAAGGACGCCCCTGGAGAATACTCCAGTGCTGCCCAGCCAGCAGACACAGATTTTGAAAGGCACCGATTCCGGAGCGCCAAGCATCAACAACATTTTGAGACCATCGAGGGATGGTCATTCCTCAGAGAGAGGCAAGTCCAGCGAAGGGATGATGAGTTCCCTAACTTCCAGGAGGAGGTGGCTCGCAGGCGCTGGGCACCACTTGTGATGCAATCCGACCCCGCAAGGGCATTGGATAGAAGACTCCAAGTAGATTGGGCCAAAGATCCAAGGGAAGGCCCTAGGGTTCTCATGAGCCTTAGGGTAGATTTTGAGCCCATGGGCTAAGTATGAGCCCGCTTATCTTTGTAAATATTAGAATAGGTTTTTCCTTCATTTGGGCCTTGTATTTTGGCCATTCTAGTAGTATAGGGTTTTAGCCTTGTATTTCGAGGCATTTTGAGTAGTCTGTGCATTAGGGATTTTTTTTTTTTGTATTTTCATGTATTTTGTCATGGGGGTGAGCTTAGCTATTATAGGGGGTGTGTAGCTAAGCTCTAGCTTCTCATCTCAAGGAGGTGGGTTTAGCTATTAGAGAGGTATGTGTAGCTAAGTTCTAGCTTCTTTAGGAATCTTCTTAAGGAAGCTTCTCAAGGAGATGAGCTTAGTTATGAGAGGGGTGTGTGTAGCTAAGCTCTAGCTTCTCAAGGAAGTTTTCTCAAAGAAGCTTTTCAAGGAAGTTTTCTCAAGAAAGCTTCTCAAGGAAGCTACCTAGTCTATCAATAGAAGCATGTGTAACACTTGTTGTAACTTTGATGAATGTAACTTTGATGAATGAGAGTCTTGTGAGACACAACTCAAAGTTCAACTTCTCTCCCTTTTTCTTCATTCAATTTCATGCTCCCCTCTCTCTTTCTCTCCCTCTTTCTTTTCCTCCATTGAAGCATCCTCTCCAAGCTTCTTATCCAAGACTCATCTTGGCGGTGAAGCTCCTTCTTCCATGGCTTATTCCCTAGTGGATGGCGCCTCCTCTCACCTCTTCTCTTTTGTCTTCCGCCGCATTGAAAGCTCATTGAAGCTCATTGAAGGACCTCATTGAAGCTCAAAGATCCAGCCTCCATAGAAGCTCCACAAGCAAGCTTCCATCAAGTGGTAATCAGAGCATAAGAGCTTCAAGTAGGTGCTCCTTAAACCATGAATTGTGTTGGGTTTAGGTTCCTTTGTGTTTAGTTTTCATATAGAAGCTAGATTTGATTTTCTATGGTTCATATTTCTTGTTCTTGTTCTTGAACCATGAATTGTGTCTGGTTTAGGTTCCTTTGAGTTTTGTCTTGTTATTTTTTGTAGCTGAAACCAAAACCATAATATTCTTACAAAAATATTAAAGTAGAAGAAAATCTCAAAAATCTAGAATGACTTGTTCACCTATTGTAGTTTTGTCATAGAAGTCATGTCTAGTCATGAAACTTGTCACATAAGATTTCTTATGTTGTGTTGAATTTTATTTTTCTTGTTTCTTTGTCTAACTCATTTTTTCATGAGTGTATGAAGTTATTTTAGCCTATTATTTGATTTGAGTCAAATCTTTCATGTTAATTAGTCCTTAACATGTTCATGCAAAATTCTTAGAGAGTCTTTGATTGTGAACCTTTTCTTGAACTTTTAGGTTTCCTTATGATTGTGTCTATTGTGAATTTGAGTTTTGGTGATTTAATTGCTGGCTGAAATGTTGATCCTAAATGAATATTGAACTCCTAAAACTGTGGTAAACAATCCTAGTGAGTTCAACATACATAGGAAGGTTGAAAGTAAGCCCAAGGCAATCAATATACCATGCTTAAAAAAAATCGCTGGTGCTGGCAGCTTGGACATACAAACTTGTAAAAATTACTGAGAATTGGTTACTTCGAATTTTGAGCTAAAAGTTTTAATGAATTTTATAGACATCTGGAGAAAAGTTATACAAAAAGAACCAAGTGATTTGGATAAAATTAAAAAATACTAAAAATCACACAAGTCGGCAGAAAAATCAGTATCCAGGAAAAAAAAAGTGAAAGGGAAGTGTGCTTGTTGTTTTGGCTCAAAATTTATTGGTGCCTATGTTATACCAATCTTAGTTTCGAAATTTCAATTGAAAATTACTGTGAAAACAAGTGCCAAAGCTAGAGGCTTGTTGAGTCTTTTTTTATATAGTTTTTTTACTCTACTCTAGAGTCATTCTAAGTTTCTCTTTGAGTCCTAGCTTGCTTATATGTCCTTTTCATTGCTTTAATTGTTGAGTAATCCTTGAAAAATTGTCTTGTTAAATATTCATTGGTTTAGCTTTCATTTAAGTTTTTTTGGTCTTTGGTTATTGCTTGTCTCTTTATTTCCTTGGTTGTGGGTTGCCATATAGGGAATTGGAAGGAGGATTGGTGCCATCCCTTGAAGAATTTGAGTCAAGAAGAAAGGGGCCAACCACCTTAAGAGCTATTGGACTAAGAAGCACTCCAAATTGAGTGAATCACCAAAGAGAGAACAACCACCAAAATTGAGGACCGTTTTGTAATTTTGTAATTTGCAATTTACTTACCTTCATTGCTTTCAAGTTTTGTAACAAAAAGGCCTTTCATTGGAAGTGTGTTGGGAGCCTCCAATAGGTTACCAAACTTCCATTTGTGTGTAATAATTTTAGGAAATTTTTCCTTAGGATAGTGAGTGTTTTGTTGGGAACCTTGAATGTGGTCATCCAAACACTCTTAGGATTCGCCTAGTTTACATTTCTTGCTTACTTTCATAGCTTATTTCCTTTGCCTTCCATTGTCAAACCGCCTAGATAGCTTTCCTTTTACCAATTAGTTTTTTACCTTATCTTTCACACCTCTTTTAGTGTTTATTGTGGCTAGTTTCAGCCATAGTTTCTTTTACCTTTTGTTTTCAAACCTCCAACAAGAAAGAACCACAACTTTGGAACCAACATGAGTCATCATTCATCTAGTGTTAATGGCAAGGGTACTAGTCATAAAGATCCTTTATCTAGAATCTTAGTTGAGTTGAGTTCCCTCAAGTTATGGAAATAAAAACAAGAGATAAAAGAAAAAGGAAAAAAAAGAGTTGAAGAAATAAGTCAAGGTGAAAGAAAGAAAATAAGAGAGGAAGAAAGAAGAAAAATAATGAAAGAAATGAAAAGAGAAAAACATGCCTCTTATAGTAGTCATAACTCTTGCAAGAGCCTAAGTGAAGAACTTCGTGACTATTACGAAGGAAGGCATAGGTCACATCTTAGACCTCACTCCCACAGGAGAGAAAAGGAAAGAAAGCCTCAAGAGGCTAACATTAACCTCCCATACTTCCATGGGAAGGACAATGTAGAGGCTAACTTAGATTGGTAAATAAGGGTAGAGCAACAACTTAAAAGGAAGTTTACTTCAAAATCTTATGGCTCTTACTCTTATCTAAAGAAAGACCAAGGTCAAGGCATCTTAGGGGTGATACCTTCTAAGCCCAAAGATGATAAGGGAAGACAATAGAAAAGCAAGCCCCTAAGGCTAGTATGCAAGAGAAAGCTAGCTCTATAAAGTGCTTTAAATGTCTTGGAAGAGGACACATTACTTCTCAATGCCCTACCACAAAAACCATGGTTATGAGGGGCCAAGACATTTATAGTAGCCAAGATAAGGCTACTACTTCACCTTCCTCTAGTGAAAGTGAAAAAGCAAAAGGGGAAGAATCTAGTGAAGAAATCTACCCCCAAGAAGAAGGACAATCATTAGTGGTTAAAGAGAAGTGTAAGGAGGTAAGTGTCTCCTCCAAGAGGTTAGCTAAGAAGGAAACTCATTTTACAATAAAGACAAACATTAAAGAAACTTTCCCTCTTAGACAACCTCCACATTTTCTCTTTTGTAAAAAGACACTTGCTAGCATTGCCACACCTCTTGGGCTTGAGTTTGTTCCTCAAGTAAAGAAGTTGTTGGATGAGGGTTTGGTTCGCAAGAGCTTAAATCCTTGTGCTTTGTTGGTGCCCAAAATAGGTATTATTAGGCACCAAGTCCCTAAAATAGGTGGTATGATGAATGTTTTGAGTGGTGCAACCCTCTTTTGTAAAATCACTCGTGCACTTAACATCTTCATGGTGTGTGTACATAGGGACCCATTAGGTAGGTTTGTTCTTATTTTTAGTTTCAATACAAACTTAGGTACTCATATGGGACACCCTAAATTTGTCATACTTTTTTCTAGGAATAATCAATATGAAAATACAGAAAAAGGTATGTTTTATTGCGTTACTTTTCTTAATTTTTCAAATAGTGATCAAGGGGTTCCCATGAACCCTAAGAGAATAAAGGTCATCCCTGAGTGGCCCACTCCACCAAGTATAAGAAAAAATTTGGGCTTCCATGACTTAACAAACTTTTACAAAAGGTTTGTCCCGTATTTTTCTATACTTGTAGCACCACTCATTGAGTTGGTGAGAAACCATGTTCCTTCATGGGAAGATGCCCAGGAAATGGGTTTTCAGACCTTACCTTACTTCAACATACCAAACACCACTAATACATATGTTTTGGTTCTTTTTACAGGTGTTGAGGGAAGGAGCCCAGAGTATGAAGAACCTAAAGATTTGAGGTCAAATCCTTTCCAAGGTGGAGGGAATGATGCAATCCTACCCTGCAAGGGCATTGGATAGAAGACTCCAAGTAGATTGGGCTAGAGATCCAAGGGAAGGCCCTAGGATTCTCATGAGCCTTAGGGTAGATTTTGAGCCCATGGGCTAAGTATGAAGCCGCTTATCTTTGTAAATATTAGAATAGGTTTTTCCTTCGTTTGGGCCTTGTATTTTGGCCATTCTAGTAGTATAGGGTTTTAGCCTTGTATTTTGAGGCATTTTGAGTAGTCTGTGCAGTAGGGATTTTGTTTTGTATTTTCATGTATTTTGTCATGGGGGTGAGCTTAGCTATTATAGGGGGTGTGTAGCTAAGCTCTAGCTTCTCATCTCAAGGAGGTGAGCTTAGCCATTAGAGAGGTATGTGTAGCTAAGTTCTAGCTTCTTTAGGAATCTTCTTAAGGAAGCTTTTCAAGGAGGTGAGCTTAGTTATGAGAGGGGTGTGTGTAGCTAAGCTCTAGCTTCTCAAGGAAGTTTTCTCAAAGAAGCTTCTCAAGGAAGTTTTCTCTAGAAAACTTCTCAAGGAAGCTACCTAGTCTATAAATTGAAGCATGTGTAACACTTGTTGTAACTTTGATGAATGAGAGTCTTGTGAGACACAACTCAAAGTTCAACTTCTCTCCCTTTTCTTCCTTCAATTTCGTGCTCCCCTCTCTCTCTTTCTCTCCCTCTTTCTTTTCCTCCATTGAAGCATCCTCTCCATGGTGGAAAATCACCATTAAAGGACCTCATTGAAGCTCAAAGATCCAGCCTCCATAGAAGCCCCACAAGCAAGCCTCCATCAACTTGTGACCCCAATGGCGAAATTCGACTCGGAGATAGTCATGGAATTCTATGCCAATGCCTGGCCTACCGAGGAGGGAGCTCGGGATATGCGCTCATGGGTGAGGGGCCAGTGGATCCCCTTTAACACAGACGCCTTCAACTAGTTCTTGGGCCACCTGCTAATGTTGGAAGAAGGTCAGCATTGTGAATACAGCCAGAGGAGGAGCCAGGTTTTCGGCTTTGACGAGGATGCCATCGCTCAGCTTTTGTGCATACTGGGGTCACAACTTGCTGCATGGAGACGAGTGCGGATCATGCACACCAGCATGACCATCTATCAGTTTGCAGGAACAACGCCTATGAGACACCCCATGGATCCAGAGAGGTCCAATAGGAACGACAGGCCTCTGCCAATTTTACGGAGTGCCCGTCGTCCCCAGCAAGGTCATTCAGCCTCCTATTACTAGAGCCTTCATCAAGAAGTACTGCATCTCCAGGCAGGCATAGGGTCAGGTGTTGGATCAAGTGGCCTCGGAATAATTAAGAAGGGGGGTTGAATTAATTATTAACGTGTCTTGACTAATTAAAAATCTATTCTTCTCAATGTTACTAGATTCAATTAGGCTTTACTACTAAGTTATTAGAAAGTAAAGAACAAAAGCAATAACTTAGACAAAAGTAAAAGCGATAATTAAAAGTACACAGCGGAAATTAAAGAGTGTAGGGAAGAAGAAGACAAACACAAGATTTATACTAGTTCAGTCGCAACCCATGCCTACGTCTAGTCCACAAGCAACCAACCGGTTCTTGAGATTTCTTTCAACCTTGTAAAATCCTTTACAAGCCAAAGATCCACAAGGGATGTACCCTCCCTTGTTCTCTTTGAAAAACCAAATGGATGTACCCTCCACTTGAACTGATCCACAAGAAATGTACCCTTTCTTGTTCTCAGTATAACAATCACCTAGATGTACCCTCTACTTGTACCACAAAGGATGTACCCTCCAATGTGTTGGGACAAAGAATTCTCAGGTGGTTAGTTCTTTGAATCTTTCTAAGGGGAAACAAAACGTTTAGAAGCTCTGGTAATCGATTACACAAGTTTAAAATGATTTAAAATTTTTTTATCAATAGTTGTGACTTCTTGAAATTTGAAATCTAACGTTTTAAAACATTGGTAATCGATTACATACTTATGGTAATCATTTACAGTTTTGTAAATTAGTTTTGAAAGCAATGCTAGCTACTGGTAATCGATTACTACCTTCTGGTAATCGATTACCAGAGAGTAAAACTCTTTGGTAATTATTTTGTGAAAACTTCTTGTGCTACTCAATGTTTTGAAAAACTTTTTTAGTAATTATCTTGATTGAGTCTTCTCTTGATTCTTGAATCTTGAGTCTTTAATCTTGATCTTGATTATTCTTAAATCTTGATTCTTGAAACTTGATTCTTGAAACTAGATTCTTTTATCTTTGGAATTTGCTTAACTCTTGATTCTTTGGCATCATCAAAATAACCTTGGAAGGCATTGCTTCTACACCAGGCACCACAGCAGCCCGAGGAGGATCAATAGCCAGCGGCAGATGCGCCACCACCGCCATGAGAGGAGGCCCCATCTCTGAGGTCCCTCTCTGATCACTTGGACATGATATAGCTCCGGATGGAGAGGTATATGCGTCACGTGATTAGACAGTAGGCGACTAATCACATAGGGCAGGGGCAGCTGAACGAGACATTCTATCGTTACAACCTACACTGGCAAAGTCAGGACCCCAATTCTTTCCCTTGGCCCACTCCCGAGAAGTTCGAGGCCATGGTAGCCTAGCCTAGGGACAAGACTGAGTTTGAGACTCAAGCAGGGCCTGTGGAGACCTCTGGAGGTGGGGACGAAGCCCAGGACGATCAAGACATGGCAAACATGTTGGATTTCCTCCACTGAGAAGGGCAGGGACGGCCGGATCGCCAAACTTGTGATTCATCTTTCTTTCGTCATTATGACATTTTGTTTATTTTTTATTTTTGCATGGTTTGACATTATTGTTTTTTTTTTATTTCCGCGTGGTTTGACATTATTGTTTTGGTTGTTTGACGTTATTGCTTTTGGTCATTTTTTACTTCCATAGTGGTTTGACATCATTTGCACTAGTTGTTATGTCCGTTATGATTAAGTTGAGTATGTCGTTTGTTGGATCAAGTGGCCTCAGAATAATTAAGAAGGGGGGGGTTGAATTAATTATTCCAAAACCTTTACTAATTAAAAATTTACTCTTCTAAGGCTTTTACTATGTTGTTAAGTGAATAAAGAGTAGAAGAGAAACTTAACCAAAAGTAAAAGCAGAAATTAAAATGCACAGCGAAAATTAAAAGAGTAGGGAAGAAGGAGACAAACACACAGGAGTTTTTATACTGGTTCGACAACAACCCGTGCCTACATCCAGTCCCCAAGCGACGTGCGGTCCTTGAGATTTCTTTTCCAACCTTGTAAAAAACATTTTACAAGCAAAGATGCACAAGGGATGTACCCTCCCTTGTTCTCTTTGAACAACCTAGTGGATGTACCCTCCACTAGAACCGATTCACAAGAGATGTACCCTCTCTTGTTCTCAGTCAAACCCAAGTATATGTACCCTCTACTTGTACCACAAAGGATGTACCCTCCAATGTTAAGAACAAGTTCTCAGGCGGATAGACCTTTGAAACTTTGTGAATGGGGATACAAAAAAATTCTCAGGCGGTTAGTCCTTTGAAATCTTCTGTATATGGGAAAGGGAAGAATCAAAAGAATTCTCAAACTGTGTTGTTTTGAATTCTTTGACAAGGGAGAAGGGAGACACAAAAGAATTCAGGTGGTTAGTCCTTTGTTCTTTTGGAAAAGAGAGAAGAGAGGCACAAAAAGAATTCAGGCAGTTAGTCCTTGGCGAATTCTTTTTGGCAAAGGGAGAAGAGAATGAAAAGGATGAATAGCACAAGTTTTCAAGGTTTGGAAAACAAGAAAACTTTGGATATTTTTTTTTAATTATTCATATATGTTTTATTTGAATATTATGAATGACTTTCTGGATTATATGACATTCTATGAAGTATTATCTTTCTAAGTGTGATGAATGGTTATGATATCTTGTTTGATTGCTTTCTATTCTCATGTATTTTGGCTATATTATTATGGTATTTGAACAATTTACTATTTCCTTATTTGCATGGTATGGTTGAACAAGTATGTTATTTGGCTATGTCGATTTTATAGTTAATCTATTTATGATTGTTGCTTCATGGTTCTTACTTCATGATTTGATTGATGGTTTTTCATGAATGCTGTATGAATATTTAGTTATATTTGCATACTTAAATTTTGATACGCACTTTGGCTTTTTGTTGATGCCAAAGGGGGAGAGAAATGGGATTAAATCAAGAATTCACATGAGTAATCAACTTATTTTTAAGATAAGCATAAATTCAAAAACAAAGGGGGAGAATTTATGAGAATAATCGACTAGGAAAAAGTGTGTGTGTGTTTCTTGATTTCAGAAGTTGTCATCATCAAAAAGGGGGAGATTGTAGAAGCAAAGCTTCATGGTGAATGTGATTCAAAGATGTTTTGATGATAACAATGATGACAACAAAAGATGATGACAAAGGTGATGAACAAAAAGCTCAAAGCTCAAAGAACATCTCAAGTGAATCAAGAACAAGTCAAGAGTTCAAGAATCAAGAAGAATTCAAGACTCAAGAAGAAAGCCTAGAATCAAGAATCAAGATTCAAGATTCAAGATCTCAAGAATCAAGATCAAGATTCAAGAATGAAGAAAAGACTCAATCAAGATAAGTATTAAAAAGTTTTTTCAAAACTTTGAATAGCACATGAGTTTTTGACAAAACCTTTACCAAAGAGTTTTTACTCTCAGGTAATCGATTACCATATTGTTTTAATCGATTACCAGTAGCAAAATGAGTTTGAAAAAGTTTTCAAACTGAATTTACAACGTTCCAATTATTTTCAAAAGGATGTAATCGATTACAATGATTTGGCAATCGATTACCAGTGCCCTTGAATGTTGAAATTCAAATTTAAATGTGAAGAGTCACATCCTTTCACTTAAAAGCCTTGTATAATCGACTACACTAATTTGGCAATCGATTACCAGTGACTATTTCTGAAAAAATCAAAAGATGTAACTCTTCAAAAAGGTTTTGACTTTTTCAAATTGGTTTTAAGTTTTTCTAAAAGTTATAACTCTTCTAAATGGTCTTCTTGGCCAGACATGAAGAGTCTATAAAAGCAAGGCTTTGATTTGCTTTTCAATATAACATTTTACATTCATTCAATCAATCCTTTGCAAGCCTTAAATCTCTTTGAACTTCTTCTTCTTCTTCTTTGTACCAAAAGCTTTCTGAAGTTTTCTGGTTTTCCAAACCTTGAAAACTTGTGCTATTCATCTTTTCATTCTCTTCTCCCTTTGCCAAAAAGAATTCGCCAAGGACTAACCGCCTGAATTCTTTTTGTGTCTCTCTTCTCCCTTTTCCAAAAGAACAAAGGACTAACCGCCTGAATTCTTTTGTGTCTCCCTTCTCCCTTGTCAAAGAAGTCAAAACGACACAGTCTGAGAATTCTTTTGATTCTTCCCTTTCCCTAATACAAAAGTGTTCAAAGGACTAACCGCCTGAGAATTCTTTTGTATCCCCATTCACAAAGTATCAAAGGTTTAACAACCTGAGATCTTTGTCTTAACACATTGGAGGGTACATCCTTTGTGGTACAAGTAGAGGGTACATCTACTTGGGTTTGACTGAGAACAAGAAAAGGTACATCTCTTGTGGATCAGTTCTAGTGGAGGGTACATCCACTAGGTTCAAAGAGAACAAGGAAGGGTACATCCCTTGTGGATCTTTGCTTGTAAATGGATTTTTACAAGGTTGAAAGAAATCTCAAGGACCGCAGGTCGCTTGGGGACTGGACGTAGGCACGGGTTGTTGCTGAACCAGTATAAAAACTATTGTGTGTTTGTCTCCTTCTTCCCTACTCTTTTACTTTCCGCTGTGCATTTAATTTCCGCTTTTACTTTCTGTTAAGTTTCTCTTCTACTCCTCATTCTCTTAACAATTTAGTAAAAGCCCTAAAAGAGTAATTTTTAATTGGTAAAGGTTTAGTAATAATTAATTCAACCCCCCCCTTCTTAATTATTCTGAGGCCACTCGATCCAACACTTAGTTACAAGCCAAACCTTTGTGTCCTCTCTTGTTCTACACCGAACCAAAGAGAAAAGGAAACAAAAGGGGAAAGGCCCGAATGACCAAAGCCAAATTTCCCACCAAAAATCCAACTTCCTAAAAGTCCTATCGATCCATGATTGCGCATACTATCTTTGATTTGATGGAAAATGATTTACAAATTCAAATCATGACATATTTGTGGTTTAGAGTTAGGATGAAACACTTGCATGTGTAAGGTTTTATACACTTTGAGCGGTTTTCCTCTATTTGATTGGACCAGTGTTTTCTTCTAATGCTCTTTTAGAAATGAAATGCGAATGTCCCAAATCTCATTTGTGGTTATGAGAAATTCTATCAGCACGCCTTCATTCCCTAGTAGTCACATTATTTTTCTTCAAAAATATGCGTTGTGCTGATCGGTTTGGTGGTTTTGTTTCTTTGCTAAGCGTGTTCATGTTTTAGTAAAGAAAACTTTCAAGACTATCACAGTCTTCTTTACTTTCCAACGACTATCATAGTCTGTTGTCCTGCAGAGACAATCAAGGTCATCTACCTCTTTTTCGAAGACTTCAATGTCTTTCGATCAAGACTATCACAGTCTTCTTTACTTTCCAAAGACTATCATAGTTTGTTGTCCTACAGAGACAATCAAGGTCAATTGCCTCTTTTACGAAGACTTCAATGTATATCGACCAAGACTATCACAGTCTTCTTTGCCTCCAAGACTACCAAGTTTGTTGGCCTGCAGAGACGATCAAGGTCATTTGCCTCTTTTTTGAAGACTTCGATGTCTTTCGACCAAGACTATCCCAGTCTTCTTTGCCTCAGAGACTATCAAGTCTGTTGGCTTGCGGAGACCATCAAGGTCATTTGCTCTTTACGTTTCATAGACTTCAATGTCTTTTGTCAAGACTATCATAGTCTTCTTTACATTTTTGAGACTATCAAAGTCTTGTGTCTTGCAAAGACAATCAAGGTCATCTACTTCTTTAATTTTTCAAGACTATCAGAGTCTCTTGTTTCAAGACTATTACAGTCTTCTTTACTTTTCCAAGACTATCAGAGTCTTTTTTTTCAAGACTATTACAGTCTTTTTTACTTTTCCAAGACTATCAAAGTCCATTGTCTTGCAGAGACTATCAATGTCTTCCTCTTTTTACCTTTTCAAAGACCATCAGAGTATTTTGTTTCAAAGACTATCAGAGTCTTCCGTCGAGACTTCAATGTCTCCTTTACTTTGCAAGACTTCAAGGTCTTTTGTTGATGTACCTGATGCCTCTTATACTCTTTCTTTTGACAGGTTCACTGCTTGGGCTTCCACTAATGGCCGGTCGAATGGTGAGATCGCTCGAACAAAATTAGTGTCTTTATCTTTACTTCCCTTTTATTTCCAATAAAAGATAAGTAAAGATGGGCAACTGTCATACCCAAATTTCGTCCGGGGATGATCATTTGCAAACATTTGGATTCTTGCCAGTCGAATTGAGCTGCTTAACACCAATTGTCGCGCAATCCATAAGGTTTTTTGACGTTTCAGAAAAGAATACAGAAAATACCCAAAAGGCAGGACAAAATGGTCATTTGGTGACTTTTTTAGGCCCCTAGCTCGCCTAGGCTAGCCTCTGGCTCACCTGGGCCACCAGAAAGCTTAGGACTGAAGTCACCAGCTCGCCTAGACAAGCTAAGCTCACCTGGGCGAGCAAGGTTACTTCTGGAGGAAGCAAGTAGCTCGCCTGGGCGAGCTGCTGTGCAACCTCCACCCCTCATTTTCCTATAAATAGGCGTGAGGGGCTAAGGAGAAGGCTTCAACACCTGATATTGAGTAAAATTAGTGAGAAGAAGGAGAAAGAAGAAGAAAAAATGAGGCCGAGGCACTTCTGTAACATTTCTGTGATCGATTTTGTGATCGTTGTTTGTTGTTCTTCATCCGTTCTTCATTGTTCTTCGTTCTTTGACCGATTAGTTTTTATTTTTGAAGTTGTGAATTCATTCTATGCACCCTTAGGGGTCCCCTCGTGCTTTTCGCGTCTTCATCTTCATTCTTCTACCATTAGTGATCTCATTTCTTTGTGTAAATCGAGTTTCGACCAATTAATTGTGCCATAATCTCATTTTTATCATTGTAAAGCTAGTTTCCACCAATTAATTGTGTTGTAATCTCACTTAATCATTGTAAAATAAAAATTCAATCGATCGTTTGTGCCGTAACCTCGGTCAATCATTGCAAAATAAATTTTCAACCGGTCATTTACTTTGCCAGTCCTCTTTTAATGAATTTGAAAGTAACCAAGTGAATAGGCTTAGCAAGGTCATGAATCACCTCTTTGATGAAAGGCAGTCAGCCTTTATTAAGGGAAGACAGCTGCTCCATGGAGTTTTGATTGCTAATGAGTTTTGGAAGAGGTTTGGAGAATATCATGTCATTTCTTTGTTAAGGGAAGACAGTTGCTCCATGCAGTCAGCCTTTGTCATGAATCACCTCTTCCAAACCTCTTAGATGAATGGGGTTGGAGAGGTTTGGAAGAGGGACCACCAAAGCAGCATTTCTCCCACTGGTGGTCTGATTTGAGGTCCATTATTCATCACAAAAGTATGGCTGATGTCTCTAAGCAGTTCATTTAGAAATTGGATAGGGGTGATCAAATCCTTTTCTGGGAAGACTCTTGGGTGGGTGGTGGGATAACCCTTAAAGAAAAATTCCCATAATTTTATCAAATTTCATCTCAAAAACTTCAGACAGTGGCAAGTATGGGTTCCTTTTGTGAAACTGGATGGGAATGGAAATTTTCCTGGAGGAGAAATCTATTTGACAATGAGATGGGGAGAGCTTAAGCTTTTATTGATCAAACTACAATAATAAGTCCTAATGTAACATTGAAGGATTCTTGGGTGTGGGGAGCTGATCCTAAGGGGATCTTTTCTACTAATTCTGCTTATCTTTGTATTAAAGCTGAGCAGTTCTCTGAAGATCAAAGTATTGGTTTCTGTCATCTATGGGACATCAAAATTTCTCCTAGAGCACTATCTTTTCTATTATCAGAGGCTTTACATAGTTAATGTCTATGCCCCTTGTGATCTAGCTGGGAAAAGAGCCTTGTGGGAGGAGTTAAGGCAGCTGAAAGTGTCTAATCCTAATGGTTTATGGTGCTTCCTTGGGGATTTTAACAGCATGAGGAGCCAGGAGGAAAGAATTGGCTCATCCCAAAGGATGGCTGACACTTCTGACATTTCAGATTTCAATGAGTGGATATTTGATATGGAACTTCAGGAAATTAAAGGCTTTGGTGGTAGGTTTACTTGGTTTAGGCCCAACGGTATTGTCAAGAGCAGACTTGATAGATTTCTGGTTTGAGATCAATGGATATCTCTATGGCCTGATACCTCTCAGCATATCCTTCAAAGGGACTACTCAGACCACTGTCCAATAATCTTCAAAACAAGGATGGTGGATTGGGGTCCCAAGCCTTTTCGGGTTGTGGACTGGTGGCTCAATCAAAAAGGGTACCAAAGAATGGTCAGGGAGGCATGGATCAATGATCAACAGGATGGTTGGGGGGGAATTGCTCTTAAAAAAAATTGACGAATCTAAAATATACTATAAAACAGTGGAGTACAGTTAATGGGAATATCAATGCTAGCAAGATTCAGAATTTGAGGCAGAAGCTATATGACTTGGAAACCATAGCTGGTGATAGAATGTTGTCCGAACATGAGGTTAAGGCCAAGAAATCCATCCAGCAAGATTTGTGGGATGCTTCAAATGCATATGAATCCCTGTTGAGACAGAGATGTAGGGCTAAGTGGATCAAGGAACGTGATAGCAACATAGCCTATTTCCACAAAGTTATAAATTTCAGAAGAAACTTAAATGCTTTTCAGGGAATCTTCATTGATGGTTGTCATACCGTAATTTCGTCCGGGGATTATTACTTGATGACATACAACCTTTAATTGGCCGCTTCAAGATACTTGGTACCCTTTTGTTGCACAATATGTAAGTCCTGAGACGCGCCGGAAATCAAAAGGAAACAGGGTTACGGGATCCGTGAAATTCTGTAATGTGGCGAAAACCAAAAGGAGGTGTTGTTGCGCAATCCGTGAGTTTCCGTAACTTCTTCGAAAGCTAAAAAAGAGTAAATACATGATCCGTAAGGATTCGTAACCTTACGGAAAGAAAATAAGTATCGTTACAAAATTCATAAAGTTTCGTAACGTTACGGAAAAAGAATCACCACAAAAGGTAAAGAGGGGTACATTTAGTAAAAAGGGGGGTACAAATAGCAATCAAGCCCACTTGGGCCTTCCAGATTCTTCCTCCAGAAGGCGGTTGCTTCTGGAGGAAGCAACCTTGCTTGCCTGGGTGAGCTGGGTGGCAAGCTTCTCCCCTATTTTGCTATAAATAGGAGGAGGAGTGAAGAGGAAAGGGGTTCAGCCTTCTTGGCACTTCGTATTCTCTTAAATTTGCTGAGAAAAATTGTTTTCGTGAAGAAAATCCAAGCCGAGGCGCTTCCGTAACGTTTCCATGGGTAATTACGCGAAGATTTTCAACCGTTCTTCGACTTTCATCGTTCGTTCTTCGTTTTCTTCGTTCTTCAACGGGTAAGTTTCCAAATCGAGTTTTTCAATTCATTCTATGTACCCGTGGTGGTCCCCATTTGTTTTGTATACTTTTATTCACGTTTTCATTTACTTTCCGTAACCCCTTTTGACGTGCTTCAGTCATTTATTTAAGTCATCTCTCGGCTAATCAAAAAATAAAATAAATTTTCACCAATCATTTGATTTGTAATATTCGTTAATTTCTTTTAAAATGAATTCCGACCGTTCCGTCGTGCCGTAACCACGTTGGAAATCAAAAAAGAGGTAAAATAATAATATAATAATAAAAAAATACCTTTTAGTAAAATGAAGCGAAAAAAATCAATCGGACGTTTTCGCTTTGGGATTTCTCATTCTTAATTGAATTAACTAATAACTAAGGTGAAACTAAGGCTAAAATCAACCCGCCTAGTCAAGCTCGTCCCCAAAAAAGTCACTAAAAGGGGTTTGAAAGTTTATCATCTCAGTTTTCCTTATCAAAATAAATGGATCATTTTTAAGGTCCAACGCCTTAAAACGATCACCCATCAAGTAAAAAGAATCGCTTAATTCACTCTTAAGGAAGAACTACGTAGGTATGATTTCCTCTTCGATGGAAGGTACGTAGGAGCAAAAGCCCCGCTTTTGTCGACCTCAAAAATAAAAAAGGAAATAAAAGGTAAGATAACACAATTTCACAATTCTAAAAAATAGGCTGTTGTCCTTTGAGACAAACGTGAGAGGTGCTAATACCTTCCTCAAACATAAATACAACTCTTGAACTTAGAATTTTCATTTTGACCGGTTTCCTTCGGTTTTTCTGACGTTTTCCATAAATAAACGTTGGTGGCGACTCCGCGCATCTTTCCTCCTTTGGAAAGTGCACCCGTGAGCCTCGCCTCGCACGCCCGCAAAAGGGCATGTTGCGACAGTTGGCGACTCCACTGGGGACTTTTTGTGAGTTAGGCCTATTTTAAGGAATTGTGGAATTGTGAAACTTTGTGTGTGCACTTGTTGAACTGTGTAAAATATAAATAACTGTTGTCTATTTCGCATTCTTTACACTACATTCTAAGCACCCACGGGTTTGAGTAAAAAAAAAAGGGGCCCTATACCCAGGTTCATGGGAATCTAAGGAGTGGGGGAGAATCTTCATCATGCTAGGTCTCCAACTTGCTTGATAATAGTGAAACCTCATCTAGAGCTTTCTCTCTTTATAATATGTTGTCGCTGGTATTCCATACCGCCACAATATTATTATCTTGAGTGATGATACCTCTAGAAAACAGTCGTGTGAGTTATGAATTGTTGGGGGTAGTGATTAGAGACCCCTAGATATTGTCCTATAGGGTCCCAAAATAGGGGCAAAGAGCAAACACACTCCGTGCCATTTTGTTCTCATGCATTTTTTTGGTAAAATAGCACTAGTTTATAGTTTTGCTAGTGATGTTTTGTTTCTTTAGAGTAATATGTAACTTTTTAATACTACGTTGAGGCGCCATGATGCCTAAAACGTAGCATTAAAAAGATGGATCTTTGCGGTCTCGTACGTGAGAATTACCCCTTTGTTTTGTTTTCTTTCCGTTTCATGCATACGTATTGCATCATTCATGTCGGAGTCTTGATCCACCCCTTATTTTAGGTAAATGATGGGGACAAATCAAAACGGCAAAAGATTTTATCAAGGTTAAGGGTCTAGATGTCACCAGCCTCAAGGAATTGGGACGATTGATGGGACCTCTCCAAAGGCAAGCCTTCCACAAAGTGTACGAGAAGATTCTAGATTTGACCGCAGCGGAAGTATTTACGGAAGCTGTCGTATCCCTCACCCAGTACTATGATCAGCCGTTGAGGTGCTTCACGTTTGGGGATTTCCAAATGGTACCGACTGTTGAAGAGTTTGAGGAGATATTAGGATGCCCTCTTGGGGGAAGAAAACCGTACCTGTTCTCTGGGTTTCTTCCCTCCTTGAGTAAGATTGCAGCTGTGGTTGGAGATTCGATAAAAGAGTTGGATCACATGAAGTAAACTCGGAACGGCATAGTAGGCCTGTCGCGGAAGTACTTGGAAGGCAAGGCAAGGGACATGGCAAGCCAAGAGAAGTGGGGCCCGTTTGCGGATACACTAGCTTTGTTGATTTTTGGGGTTGTCCTCTTTCCGAACGTGGACGGTTTGGTGGACTTAGCCGCAATTTATGCTTTCCTTGCATATCACCATAGCAAGGAAAGTCCAGTGGTGGCTATCTTGGCGGACTTATTTGATACCTTTGACCGAAGGTGTGAGAAAAACAGTGCACGGATTGTCTGTTGCTTACCCGCTCTCTGTGTGTGGTTGGTTTCGCACCTATTCCAACAAGACATAAGACATCCGTGTCCACTTCAAAGTTATCGTTCGTGCATCGAAAAAAGAAAAGTTGATTGGGATCAACACTTGGTTGGGATAGGAGGCAGCGCAATCAATTGGTTTCCTCGATGGAAGGAAGGCAAGGAGGGAGTTCTTTTCTCGTGTGGGGACTACCCTAATGTTCCATTGATAGGGACGAGGGGTTGTATTAACTATAATCCCGCACTTTCCATAAGACAGTTAGGGTACCCCATGAGGGGAGCGCCAACAAAAGAGAGTCTCTCGCCTTTCCTTGTGAAGGATTTAGGCCCGCAAAGTCTCAAGGTTATACAAAGAGTCCACAAGGCATGGAGAAGTCCGTTGAGGATAGACAAAGAGCTTAGGGGCATCCGTAATGGCATCATCGGTGGTTATCATGGATGGCTAAGAGTTCATACGCGAGGGTTAGATTGGCTCTCCAAGTTGAAAGTTATCAATGAGGAGAACTTCGAAACTCCGGAGGAAGATGAAGAAGTCCAAGCTCTAAAATTACAGCTAGGGAAGGCAAGACTCGCCAAAGAAAAGTTCAAGTCAGCTGCTACGCACATCCGGAAAGAGTGCATCGAGTTACGAGAGGAAAACGCGGCCACTGCAAGAGCCCTTGAACAAGAAACCAAAAGGGCCCACAAGGAGGAACATGGCCGAGATAAATTCCGAGGAGCTTTGTGGGGTAGCAACAATGAGCTCAAGCTCTGGAGAGAGGAAAGAGACCGGTCACGGGTGCATGGCATGATCTTAAAAGAAGAGTTAGCTGCTTGCGTAAGATCCAAGAGGAGTTTGGCTCAACACTTGGAAGCCACGGAGCAAAGCATGCTAGCTATCATAGGGCAGTACAAGGAAGAGTTGAACCAGTCTGTGACCCATGAACAAAAGCTAGTAGAGGATTTCGCACAAGTATACGCCGAAAAAGAAGCAAGAGGGAGGGTGATTGATGCATTGCATCAAGAAGCGACTATGTGGATGGATAGGTTTGCCTTGACCTTGAATGGAATTCAAGACCTCCCGCGACTATTAGCCAAAGCAAAAGCCATCGACGAAGTGTGTACAGCCCCCGAGGAAATTCATGGGCTAATCAATTACCGTCAACACATGATAGATTTGATGGCCCATATAATTAGAAACTGTTAGGTTCTGTTGTAACACTTTTGTATAATCTTGGCTAGATGAAAGCTTTGTTCTTTTTATAAAACGAGAAGTTCTGAACTCATCACGTTATCTAAAAAACTTTGAGGTGGATCTAAGTGCTCCGATCATTCATTTGCATATTCATGTTTTGGTGGCATACTCACCGTTGTTTATTTCTTTAGGGAATTCACCATAACTAAGAAAGCACAAAGGCACCCCTATAACACTCGATCCAGAAAAATGGATAATGAAGAGGACGTGCAAGAATAGATGAAGGCCGACCTATCGGCCTTAAAAATTCAAATGGCTTCTATCACGGAGGCCATGCTAAAACTCCAGAAAACTCTAGAGGATAATGCCACGGCGACCGCCTCCAATGCAGTTAGGGAAGCGGAACCGGTGCTACAGCCCGCAATAAACTTGGGCCGAGATAGAAACCCAACGGTGTTCGGTCGGAGGTACAGTCCGCAAGCTTACCCTTATGGCTTGCCTCCAGACTTCACTCCCCGTGCCGCTCCGGAAGATGTGAGCCAAGCCCCTACCTTCGAGGGGCAACTTCCTCCTTATGCCGATTATCCCTTGCAAGAAGATGATGAAGGAGATACCCATCTAGGCCCTCTGCTTCACCTCAAAGATCCGGCCCCCCATGAATTACCCCAACCAAACATAGTCCTCCATGTCCCGTCTTCACCCGCACCCGTAAAAGAATCCGTTCCCTTCGCGGGAGATAAGGGAAAGATTGATTCACTTGAGGAGAGGCTGAGAGCAGTAGAGGGCCTCGGCAATTACCCGTTCTCGGATTAAGCGGACCTATGTTTGGTGCCTAACATCGTCATCCCTCCCAAGTTCAAAGTGCCAGATTTTGATAAGTACAAAGGGACGATATGTCCAAAAGGGCATCTTCGGATGTATTGCCGAAAGATGGGGGCGTATTCTGCGGACGAAAAGTTGTTGGTCCACTTCTTTCAAGACAGCTTGACCGGAGCGGCTGTGGCATGGTATACCAATTTGGAAGCTTCCCAGATCCGATCATGGAAAGACTTGGCAACTGCCTTCATTAGGCAGTACCAATACAATACGGATACGGCTCCCGATCGGAACCGGCTTCAGAGTATGACCAAGCGAGAACATGAGTCCATTAAGGAATATGCCCAAAGATGGAGAGATCTCGCAGCCCAAGTCGTCCCGCCCATGACGGAGAGGGAGATGATCACAATTATGGTAGATACGTTGCCCACGTTCTACTATGAAAAGCTAATAGGCTATATGCCAGCTAACTTTGCAGATCTCATTTTCGCCGGAGAAAGAATTGAATCCGGACTAAGAAAAGGCAAGTTCGAATATGCCTCCAACGCGGCCCCCAACAACAATAGAAGGGCCCCGGTGGTGGGCGCGAGGAAAAAGGAAGGAGATGCCCACGCGGTCACCACTGATCCGACGTGGATGAAAGCACCCCAAAATATCCAAAGCTCATACCAGCCCAACCCCCCAAACTTTTCAATCCAAGCCGGGAGTTCCCTCCCGACTCAAGTAAAAGGACCACCCGCAGCAGAAAGAGCGCCGGCCCAACACACAGCTCCAGCCACTCCCCGGCCAGTCAATAATACAACCCCCGGAGCGAGCTATAATAATGCACAATGCCCACCCCCGAAAGATAACTTCTCTCCTATTCCCATGGCATACTCCGAGTTATGGCCTTCATTATTGGAGAATCATTTGGTGGTGGCCATACCCGGGAGGGTCTTCCAGCCACCCTACCCCAAGTGGTATGACCCGGGTGCCAAGTGTGTGTACCATAGTGGAGCTCTCGGACACAACATTGACTACTGCATCCCGTTCAAGTATAAGGTGCAGCACCTAATTAGTGCCGGCTGGCTATCGTTTCAAGAGGAAGGCCCAAATGTTAAAACCAACCCGCTAGCTAGTCATGGAGGGGCTAGCGTAAATGCCATCGAAGAGAATGGGCCATCGCGGGCAAAGAGATTAGGAGAGGTGGCTACTTCTAGACGCTTCATCTATCAATCGCTGCAAGCGGCGTGCATGGTCTCTCGTGGCGGAGACGAAAGGAACGAATGTTTGTTTCACCTCGGGGAGTCACACGACATGGAAACCTGTCCCGCGGTGGAAGAATTGCTTCAGCGGCTCATGGACTGGGGGCAGCTTGAAGTGTCCAAAGGAGGGAGGGAAGAACCACAGATTTACATGCAGTCAGAAGAAAAAAAAGGTTCCCCTAACCCCCAAGGCCCTAGTAATATGTTTTACTCGGAAAGGGACCGGCTCCACACCCATATACCCCCGGACAGCGCCCAAGCCGACGCCGTTTGCGTATCAAAGCAATAAGGCCGTTCCGTGGAAGTATACCCCTCCCGCGTTTGGGGAGAGAGTTGCAACCGAAGTTGACTCCCTGTCGGCCAAGGTGACCAACATCACCGGCCTCAGTGGCGTAACCCGCAGTGGTCGGGTGTTCGCTTCCTCTCACTCGGCGGAGTTGCCCTCTAAGGGGAAAGCGCCCATGGTCCTAGAGCCCACAGACGTAGCCACCCTCTCGAAAGAAGTGGATTCTCCGGTGGTAAAAGGGGCTGAAAAGAAGGAGGGTCTTCAAGGAAAGACAGTGACTTTGGAAGAGGCTCATGAGTTCCTTCGCCTCATCCAAGAAAGCGAGTTTAAGGTAGTCGAGCAACTGAATAAAACTCCAGCAAGGATCTTGTTGCCTGAACTGCTCATAAACTCTAAGCCTCATCGTGCGCTGTTGATAAAAGTCCTCAACGATGCCCATGTAGCACATGATATCTTGGTGGAGGGTTTTGAAGGCATCGTTAATCATATAACCACCAATAATTATATCGCGTTTGCGAAAGAAGAGATTCTCGTTGAGGGGAGAGGACACAACAAGGCTCTACATGTGTTGGTGAGATGTATGGACCATGTCGTTGCGAATGTACTTATCGACAATGGATCGAGTCTAAATGTGATGCCGAAGACCACCTTGGAAAAGCTTCCTTTTAATGTATCACGTTTAAAACCAAGTTCGATGGTGGTACGAGCCTTTGATGGTACTCGGCGGGAAGTGATGGGAGAAATCGACATTCCCATTCAGATAGGCCCCCACACTTGCAATGTGGTGTTTCAAGTGATGGACATAAATCCCGCCTATAGCTGTCTCTTGGGGAGACCTTGGATTTATGCGCTGGGAGTGGTCCCTTCGACACTTCACCAAAAATTGAAGTTCGCAGTGGGTGGACTTTTAGTGATAGTGTCGGGTGAAGAGGATATGTTGGTGAGCTGCCCCTCCTCCGCACCATACGTAGAAGCGGCAAAAGAATCATTGGAAACAGCTTTCCAATACTTCGAGGTGGTGAGCTGCGCCTCTGTGGAACCAAGTCCGTTGCTACCTTCTCTCTCCAACGCGACCATAATGGTGGCACGGGTTATGCTCAAGAACGGATTTGAGCCCGGAATGGGTCTAGGCAAGGATGGCCTCGGGAATGCCGACGTAGTTGATATTAAGGGAAATCCGTATAAATATGGATTGGGGTATGAACCCGGGATGCCGGGGAGAAGGAATGTGCCGTCAAGACTTCGGGCAGATAGAGTATGGCCCAGCCATATTAGCCAGTGTTTCACGAGTGCCAGAATGGTGTCCGAGGAAGAGGTTGCCGCAGTAGGAGAGGAGTTCCCTCAAGACCCGCCAAATTTCATGCAACCATGCCATCCCGATTCCCAAGTGGGGAACTGGCGCGTGATAAGCCAGTCAGAGGTCTATGCCGCTGATTCAATGTAATTAGAGCCTATAGACTTCCTTTCTCTTTTGTTTTGTGAAACCTACCTTATTAAATAAACAAAGAGATCTTGTTTCATCTGTTCTTGCAGTCCCACCTTTTCTCATATCATTTTGCATGTTTTTGTTTCTTTTGTTTTGATTGGTATAGATATGAGGGTCGATTCTTTGAGGATCCTAACGACGAGGGTTTGGCGATCGATTTCGATCGAGATGTAAGCCAAATGATGAACGAAGAAGAGGAAGAGGACGTCCTTTCACCAAAGTTGGAGAGGTTGATCGCTCAGGAAGAACGCGAAATGAAGCCTCACCAAGAAGAAACCGAACTGGGGAACTTAGGGACCGGAGAGGAAAAGAAAGAAGTAAAAGTGGGAACTAGTATGACCGCACCTATCCGCCAAGGCTTGATAACCCCTCTTGAAGAATATCAAGACGTCTTTGCATGGTCATACCAAGACATGCCCGGTCTGGACTCTGACATTGTGCAACATAAGTTGCCTTTGAATCCTGGGTCTTCCCCAGTTAAACAAAAGCTACGAAGGATGAGACCCGTGATATCTTTGAAGATCAAAGAAGAAGTAAGAAAGTAGTTCGATGCAGGTTTCTTAGCTGTGGCGCGATACCCGGAGTGGGTGGCCAACATTGTCCCGGTCCCAAAAAAGGACAGCAAGGTGTGAATGTGTGTAGACTATCAAGACTTAAACCGAGCCAGTCCTAAAGACAATTTTCCTCTGCCACACATTGATATATTGGTAGATAATACAGCTAAGTTCGCACTTTTCTCGTTTATGGATGGTTTCTCGGGGTATAATCAAATAAAGATGGCACCCGAAGATGTAGAGAAAACCACTTTCGTCACCCTATGGGGGACGTTCTGCTATAAAGTGATGGCCTTCGGGCTCAAAAATGCTGGGGCAACCTATCAGCGTGCCATGGTGGCGTTGTTCCATAACATGATGCATAAGGAAATAGAGGTCTACGTAGATGACATGATTATCAAATCTCGGACTGAGGATGAACACCTCGTCAATCTACGTAAGCTGTTTGGAAGGTTGCGAAAATACCAACTGAAGTTAAACCCAACCAAGTGCACCTTGGGGGTAAAGTCGGGGAAGTTGCTGGGATTTATCGTAAGTCAGAAAGGGATAGAGATAGATCCCGAGAAAGTGAAGGCCATCCTTGAAATGCCGGAACCAGGCGGGTTTGAGGTTTCTTGGGCAGGTTGAATTATATCGCGAGATTTATCTCGCAACTCACCCCTACATGTGAGCCCATTTTCAAGCTATTGCGTAAGAACCAGGCGGTCCTGTGGAACGGCGAATGCCAAGAGGCCTTCGAGAAGATCAGACAGAGTCTCGCAAACCCTCCGGTGCTCATGCCACCTGTAACAGGAAGACCTCTTTTCCTGTACATGACTGTGTTGGACGAGTCTATGGGGTGCGTGTTGGGTCAGCACGATGATTCTGGGAAAAAGGAACAAGCCATTTACTATCTAAGCAAGAAGTTTACCGCATGTGAGAAGAATTACTAAATGCTGGAAAGGACGTGTTGTGCTCTGGTATGGGCATCACATCGGCTTAGGCAGTACATGCTTATCCATACCACATGGCATATTTCAAAAATTGATCCCGTGAAATACATCTTTGAGAAACCGGCCCTCACGGGATGAATCGCTAGGTGGCAGGTACTACTATCTGAATTTGATATCGTGTACGTCACCCAAAAGGCGGTAAAGGGAAGCGCCTTGGCAGATTATTTGGCCCAGCAACCCCTCCAGGATTATCGGCCGATGCACCCTGAGTTCCCAGATGAAGATATCATGGCCCTGTTCGAAGAGAAGCGGACGCACGAAGACATAGACAAATGGATTGTTTGCTTCGATGGGGCATCTAATGCTTTGGGCCATGGAGTAGGGGCAGTCCTTGTATCCCTGGATGATCAGTGTATTCCTTTCACAGCTAGGCTAGGTTTTGATTGTACCAACAATATGGCCGAGTACGAAGCATGCGCCCTCGGGGTTCAGGCGGCAATTGATTTTGATGTAAAACTACTCAAAGTGTATGGAGACTCGACTTTGGTAATACGCCAGTTGAAAGGAGAATGGGAAACTAGGGATCTGAAGTTGATACCCTATCAAACTCACATCTTGAGGTTAGCCGAGTTCTTTGATGACATTTCTTTCCACCACATACCTCGGGAAGAGAATCAAATGGTCGATGCATTAGCCACCCTGGCATCCATGTTTCAACTTGCCCCACACGGGGATCTGCCGTACATCGAATTCAGATCTCAGGGCAGGCCAGCGTATTGTTACACAATAGAGGAAGAGCGGGATGGGAAACCGTGGTACTTCGACATCAAACAATATGTCGAGAACAAAGAATACCCCCCAGGGATTTCTGACGATGACAAAAGGATGTTGAGGAGATTGGCTACTGGTTTCTTTGTAAGTGGTACCATCCTGTACAAACGAAACCACGACATGACCCTCCTACGATGCGTGGACGCCAAAGAGACGAACTTCATGATTGAGGAAATCCACGAGGGTTCATTTGGGACCCATGCCAATGGGCATGCTATGGCCAGGAAGATCCTTAGGGCCGGTTATTACTGGCTCACCATGGAGAGTGATTGTTGCGCCCATGTAAGGAAATGTCATAAATGTCAGGCATACGCAGACAATGTCAATGTTCCGCCACATCCTCTGAATGTTATGTTCGCCCCTTGGCCTTTTTCCATGTGGGGGATAGATGTCGTTGGGGCCATCGAACCCAAAGCTTCGAATGGTCACCGCTTCATTCTTGTGGCGATAGACTACTTCACCAAATGGGTCGAAGCAGCTACTTATACTAATGTCACGAGAAGTGTGGTAGTCAGATTCATCAAGAGGGAGCTGATTTGTCGATACGGACTCCCTAGGAAGATCATTACTGACAATGGCACCAATCTGAACAACAAAATGATGCAGGAAATGTGCGAGGATTTCAAGATTCAGCAAATCTCAATTATTTGAGGATATTGCCATGCTGTGTAAATCCCCCTGTTGCGCTTTTGCGCATCTGCATCATGTCATCACACATGCATTGTATGTGGGTCTCGTCTGTTGTCGTGGGAAGTCGGAAGATCCATATCGTCTTCTTAACTGCACACATGGGGCATTGTGCCCCCAAATGCGCAATAAGGAGAGATAATTTTCCAGGCTCTCGTGTCCGTAAATGCATTCATATCATGCACCGCATAAACATCTCTTCAGCATTATAATGAACATATCGTTCCTGCATTTGTCCGTTATCATATTCCAGCATCACATTTTGCATGAGTCATTGCATCATCTTGCATATGTGTTCAACAAACTTTTTTTCTACAAATTGCATACTAATTGTTTTCATGTTTGCTCATGCGTGACCCTTGCGTTTTCCCTTGCAAGACAAAAACAAAAAAGGGAAGCATGAAAATTCATGATGAATTCTTAGTTGCATGTGTTAGGTACCATAAGCCAACCATGTTGGGATCATAAACCCATTTCTAAAATTAAAAAAAAAACACAAATAACACAACAAAATGATTGAGCATGGTACCTAATGCGTGGTTAATTAAGAAAGGATGTCTCTTCGGGCATCTCAATCTCATAATTACATTTTCCATGCATAGCAAACGTATTCTCGAGTCTTTCATCCCTATGAAATGTTGTTGAAGTATTGGCGATCGAAATTGCCATTCTCTGGGTTATGGGGTTGAACCAAGCTTGTGCTTTTACGAAAAGGTTCATCGAGTCAAGTTGAAGTATGGAAGTAACCATCTTGCAAAAAATTGGGGCAAAAGATGGATCGTGTTACATCGCTCCTTCGTCTACTGCCAAACACATTTAGGGCTGTTGATGTCCGTGTTACTTCCAGTTTCACCTTGACGGAGATGTCATGGACCATGTTGAAAATCTAAATTGATTCAACCCCATATCCTGTGTAAAAATTTGCAATACTTCAATTGTGCATCATTCGCATACATCCATGTTGTTCATTGGTTGCATTGCTCATTGCATTCTTTCCTTGAAAAGAAAAAGAGAACCTAATCATTGTTATAAAAAAGAAAAAAAAAAGCATGCTTTACGGTGCCCTCACCGAACCTGTGCTAGAGCTAGAGTAATGGGTGAAGTAGAGGAGATACAAGAGAAGATGAAGGCCGACATGGAGGCCATGAAAGAGCGAATGGCCACGATGATGGCCATGATGAGCAAGAGGAAGATAATGGAAGCCAATGCGGTTACAATTGCCGCTACCAGCACTGTTGCTAAGGTGAACCCGATGCCCCCATCTGGCCTCAACCAAATGAATCATCCAACCTCAGCTATGGTAGGCAAAGATTTGGGAAGTACGGGCGGCCCCCATGATGTGCAAATTCAAAACGAGCACGCCTTCCCGCCATATGGCCTGCCTCCCAACTATACGCCACCCAATGTGGCGTACACTCCCAATAAGAATGTCAATAACTCCACTCCTATACCCATTGAGAGCCAGCAACCCCAAGCTGATCATGCACATGTCTCTTAAGCCGTGGGGGAGACATATGAAATTCCCCATCACAATTTAGCCGACTTCGAGCCTTGCCTTGGATATGCCACTGAAGGGCAAGCAGTTGGTGGTATACCCCTACAAAACACTTCGGAAGGCCCTCAGTATCACCCACAACTACACCTCTTGCATTCCACAACAAGTAAAAACCCTCATGCTATGGCAGAAATGGGAAAGTTGGATCATCTAGAGGAAAGGCTCAGGGCCATTGAAGGAAGTGAAGATTATGCCTTTGCTAACCTAGAAGAGTTGTTCCTAGTACCCAATATCATCACCCCTCCCAAGTTCAAGGTGTTGGACTTTGACAAATACAAGGGGACTACTTGCCCCAAGAACCATCTAAAGATGTATTATCGGAAGATGGGGGCATACGCAAAAGATGAGGAATTGCTGATACATTCCTTCCAAGAAAGTCTTACTGGGGTAGCTGTTACCTGGTACACTAACTTGGAACCTTCCCAAGTCCATTCTTGGAAGGACTTAGTGGTTGCCTTCGTCAGGCAGTGTCAGTATAATGGCTTCGGATAGGATGCAACTACAGAACATGTGCAAAAAGAGGGCACGGATCTTTCAAAGGATACGCCCAAAGGTGGAGAGACTTGGCAGCTCAAGTAGCACCTCAATGACAGAGAAAAACAATGATGACAATAATAGTAGACGCATTACCAGTATTCTACTATGAAAAGATGGTGGGCTACACACCTTCAAGCTTTGATGATATGGTCTTCACCAACGAAAGGATCAAAGTGGGTCTGAAAAGAGGCAAATCTGATCATCTTGCTTTGATAAATGTGAAAAAAAAAAGTTGGGGCAAATAAAGAGGGTGAGGATGAAGGAGAAGCCCGTGCTGTGACTGCCATTCCTATACAGCCAAGTTTCCCACCAACCCAACGATGTCATTACTCAGCCAATAACCAACCTTCTCCTTACCCACCGCCCAGTTATCCACAAAGGCCATCCCTAAAATATCCACAAAGTTTGTCGTCCGCACTTCCAATGGCGAACATCACCTTTAGCACAAACCAAGAGCACCAACCAAGAAATGAATTTTGCAGCGAGAAAGCCTGTAGAATTCATCCCAATTCCAGTGTCCTATGCTGACTTGCTCCCATATCTATTTGATAATTCAATGGTAGCCATAACCCCAACCAAGGTTCATCAACCTCCATTTCTCCGAGAATACGACTCGAACGGAACGTGTGCTTGTCATGGAGAAGCCCCGGGGCATTCCATTGAGCATTATAGGGGCCTGAAGCGTAAGGTGCAAGGTCTAATTGATGCGGGCTGGCTGAAATTTGAGGAGAATCGCATGTAAATCCTGACATTGACAAGAGGTGCCACACATGGGGCACTTTTGAAAGCTGTTGTTAGATGTCTCTGATGACTCATCAGGATTTTCGACTTTCATCGGAAGTGGGTGCAACCCATTGGTCTGTTTGCTCAAGCGACTTGTGCTTCTGAGTTTGGACTTCCAAGACCATTCAATCAGAGATTACTCGTCTTGCACGTTGGTGGGGCTGCCGTAAAACAACGTGTAAAGTTCAAAACAAATAAGTTTCAAAATAAAAAAAAAAGGCATTTGATTGACTGTGTTTTCAAGATGTTCATGGGACCTCATTCCGGAAAGTTTGTCTTTTTAGAGAGAAGTGAGTTATCAAGAATAGGATGTTGGACAAATGGCCTTAGTTACCTTAAGAAAAAGGGGGGTTGAATTAAGATACGAAGATTATTCCCCAATTAAACTTTCACTCTCTCTTTTCGGATTAACAATGCACACAGGGACAACCCTTCCCTTGTGTTCAAGAATCCCCTACAACAAGAGACCCATGGTCTCTTAATCCCTTTTCAGAAATAAGAAGAAGAGAAGAAGAAATCTCTCTTAAAAGAGATAGATTGTACAATGAAGATCAATCAAAATTCCTTATTGAATATGCAAGTGGTTGACCAAGGAATCTTTTTGAGAGGATAAAACATTTCAGTTCAGAAAAACTCTTAATCTTTTGAGAGGATAAAACTTTTTGGCAATGAAAACTCTCTTTAAATTCGTGTTTCCAAGTCACATATAAATAGACCTTTGATGGCCATTCATAAACCATTTGAATACATGTGACTCTTAGGAACTATATTCTGAAAATCCCCTCTGGTAATCAATTACAAGACTTGTGTAATCGATTACAGATTTTAAAAATTTGAATTAAAACATTTTCAACTGCTGGTAATCGATTACCAGAGAGCAAATCTCAATTTCAAATGATAGAATTCTTTGGTCAAACCTTTTGTGATGCAATCCTATCTCGCAAGGGCATTGGGTAGAAGACTCCAAGTAGATTAGGCTAGAGATCCAAGGGATGGCCCTAGGGTTCTCTTGAGCCTTAGGGTAGATTTCGAGCCCATGGGCTAAGTATAAGCCCGCTTATCTTTGTAAATATTAGAATAGGTTTTTCCTTCGTTTGGGCCTTGTATTTTGGCCATTCTAGTAGTATAGGGTTTTAGCCTTGTATTTCGGGGCATTTTGAGTAGTCTTTGTAGTAAGGAAGCTACCTAGTCTATTAGAGAGGTATGTGTAGCTAAGCTCTAGCTTCTTTAGGAATCTTCTTAAGGAAGCTTCTCAAGGAGGTGAGCTTAGTTATGAGAGGGGTGTGTGTAGCTAAGCTCTAGCTTTTCAAGAAAGTTTTCTCAAAGAAGCTTCTCAAGGAAGTTTTCTCAAGAAAGCTTCTCAAGGAAGCTACCTAGTCTATAAATAGAAGCATGTGTAACACTTGTTGTAACTTTGATGAATGAGAGTCTTGTGAGACACAACTCAAAGTTCAACTTCTCTCCCTTTTTCTTCCTTCAATTTCGTGCTCCCCCTCCCTCTTTCTCTCCCTCTTTCTTTTCCTCCATTGAAGCATCCTCTCCAAGCTTCTTATCCAAGGCTCATCTTGGTGGTGAAGCTCCTTCTTCCATGGCTTATTCCTTAATGGATGGCGCCTCTTCTCACCTCCTTTCCTTTGTCTTCCACTGCATCTCCATGGTGGAAAATCACCATTAAAGGACCCCATTGAAGCTCAAAGATCCAGCCTCCATAGAAGCCCCACAAGCAAGCTTCCATCAAGTGGTAATCAGAGCACAAGAGCTTCAAGTAGGTGCACCTTAAACCTCCATTAATTTTTTTTCTTTACCTTCTCTTCCATTGTTGTTTCTTCATTTTTCTCCATGTATCTCCTCACATGTCTTGTTCTAAATGTTATTAACATGATTCTTTAGAGTTTCCACCGATTAAACTTGCTATAGAAGTTAGATTTGATTTTTTATGGTTCAAATTTCTTGTTCTTGTTCTTGAACCATGAATTGTGTTGAGTTTAGGTTCCTTTGAGTTTTGTCTTGTTATTTTTTGTGGCTGAAACCTAAACCATAAAATTCTTACAAAAATATTAAAGTAGAAGAAAACCTCAAAAATCTAGAGTGACTTGTTCACCTATTGTAGTTTTGTCATAGAAGTCATGTCTAGTCATGAAACTTGTCACATAAGATTTCTTATGTTGTGCTGAATTTTATTTTCTTGTTTCTTTGTCTAACTCATTTGTTCATGAGTGTATGAAATTCTTTTAGCCTATTATTTGATTTGAGTCAAATCTTTCATGTTAATTAGTCCTTAACATGTTCATGCAAAATTCTTAGAGAGTCTTTGATTGTGAACCTTTTCTTGAACTTTTAGGTTTCTTTATGATTGTGTCTATTGTGAATTTGAGTTTTGGTGATTGAATTGCTGGCTGAAATGTTGATCCTAAGTGAATATTGAACTCTGAAAACTGTGGTAAACAATCCTAGTGAGTTCAACATACATAGGAAGGTTGAAAGAAGCATGTGTAACACTTGTTGTAACTTTGATGAATGAGAATCTTGTGAGACACAACTCAAAGTTCAACTTCTCTCCCTTTTTCTTCCTTCAATTTCGTGCTCCCCCTCCCTCTTTCTCTCCCTCTTTCTTTTCCTCCATTGAAGCATCCTCTCCAAGCTTCTTATCCAAGGCTCATCTTGGTGGTGAAGCTCCTTCTTCCATGGCTTATTCCTTAATGGATGGCGCCTCCTCTCACCTCCTTTCCTTTGTCTTCCGCTGCATCTCCATGGTGGAAAATCACCATTAAAGGACCCCATTGAAGCTCAAAGATCCAGCCTCCATAGAAGCCCCACAAGCAAGCTTCCATCATTTTGTCTTTTCAATTTGGAAACTTCTTCCTAAAGATTCTAGAAATCAACTTGATCATATATCTTGATTTTCTTGGATTCTTGTCTTGAATGAAACTTAGAAGCACTTGATCCTTTAGCATCATCAAGACATCAAAACATCTTGCTTCTACATAGGAGTCATTTGACTTAATCCATCAATTGAAAAATCCTTCAACTATTTCTCGTCCTTGGAAAATTCTTTTTGCAAGAATCAGTTGCTTCTTCCTCACTACGAGGTTGTGAAAACAAGACAACAATTGGTACCTCTAAGCCCTACACTGGGGCAATGAAAGGCACTATGCATAAACCTCAAGCGAGCCTAGGGGCAGATTAGAAGTTTTCACCCAATAGGTTCCCAGCTACAAGGTCATGACGAAAGATAACAATTGGTACCTCAAAGCCTTACACTGGGGCAATGAAAGGCACCATGCAAAAACCTCAAGCGAGCCTAGAGGCAGATTAGAAGTTTTCACCCAATAGGTTCCCAGCTACAAGGTCATGACGAAAGATAACAATTGGTACCTCAAAGCCTTACACTGGGGCAATGAGTGGCATCGTGCATGAGCCTCAAGTGAACATAGGGGCAGATCAAAAGTTCTCACCCGTCGATGTTTTTTAACGAAGAAAAAGAATGAGGGAGACAAGCCCTGGAATTTCAATAGATTGATTAAACGTCAAACGGCTCCATTCCCATCACTCCAAAATGGTCAAGTGACTAAATCAAACAGAACATACACTCTGAGGGAGTTCTCAGAGAGATTTGCAAAAGATAGGATAAGGTTGCATGAATTATCACCTTTTTCAAAAGGACAGTCAATCTGTGTTTTCCAAAAAGATTAAATCAAAATCAAAATCACAAAATAGGGAAAGAATGTCATGAACATTGTACAACTTTCCATTGCATTGCATTGTTTCATATGAGGTCAGCGTTACCAAGTTTCACAATAAAGGTTGCATGCGTCTGCATCCCTAAAAATCGTGTTAACTGCATAGATTTCCTACATCTCGTGTCCAATCTTTTTGGATGACCGGCCCTCTCGATGAGTCGATCTCTTGCTTTCTCATAAAGGTGGACCCTTAGGTACTAGTACCTATCACCTTTAGAGGACTGTATGTCCTCGCCATCAGAGGACTGCACATCCTCGCCTGCAGAGGGCTGCACGCCCTCGCCTTTAGAAGGCTACGCGTCCTCGTTTTCAGTGTGTTTCATATCCACACCTTAAGAGAATATAAGGTCCTTTGCCCTTAGATGCTTAACCGAGACTTGCGTTCCCGGTTAAGGGGCCAGTAGTTTCCTTTTATTAGTTTCTGGGCCACCCCCTGATATTAGAGGGCGACCAACTATGCGAGCACATCCAGAGAGGGAGGCTATCACGCATCTACTATGCATATCGGGGCAAGATATCACCCGTGTCGCTGCAAAAAGACGAGTGTGGATCATGCGCACCAACATGACCACTTTTACATGGATATGGATGACGTTGCTATTTAGTAACATTCTGCCCGGCGACCACAATGCCAATCTCCCCCTGCAGATGTATCGGTTGGTCTGTGCCATCATGACATAGGTAAGTATGCACATGGTTCAATTGATTTCTGATGTCATCTATTGTTTGCAGGGATCGCGCCCACAAGTCGTCCAGTGGGCCCGAAGAAGTCCAACAGGGCCCTGGAGTTTCCAGCTCTGCTTACGGGCCTCTGTCAGTCCTACAGGGTGCCCGTTCCCCCAGCGAGGTCATGCCATCGTGACATAGGTAAGTATACAGATGGTTCAACTGATTTCTGATACCATCTATTTGTTTGCAGGAATCACACCCACAAAGACACCCAGTGGACCCGAAGAAGTCCAACAGGGCCCTGGGGTTTCCAGCTCTGGTTACGGGCCTCTGTAGTCCTACAGGGTGCCCGTTCCCCCTGGCAAGGTCACGTCATCATAGGTAAGTATGCACATCGCTCAACTGATTTCTGATTTCATCTCGCCTGCAAGACACCCAGTGGACCCAAAGAAGTCCAACAGGGTCTTGGAGTTGTCAAGCTCTAATTACGGGTCTCTGTCAGTTCTACAGAGTACCTGCCACCTCCAGCAAGGGCATCAGGCCCCCTACTAATCGAGCTTTCATCAAGAAGTACTGCGTCCCCAGGCGGGCGCAGGGCGAAACACCGCAGCAGCCTGGGGATGGCCAGCAGCGGGCAACAGACGCACCGCCATCACCTCTAGAGTTCACCTCAGCTCATCCACGAAAAGGTTAGAGCTTTGCTTACGACCTATGGCCGACCAATAGGCGACCAAAGTCTAGAGCCAAAGGTAAGCACAGTACTAGGTCCGTGACCGACAAGCCATCACGCGTCCAGCTCAAGACGTTAAAGAAGCGCTACTAGGAGGCAACCTAGTACCTTTTAAATCTCTGCTTGTTATTTGATCACTTTATGTTTCTCAAGTCATAGCAGGACACACCTAGTTGCTTGTGATCCTAGGAATTTAAATAAAACAAGCACAAGCTCGGAAGGTAGTCATACCTCACAAAAAATATATATATGTATGTTTAGGTAGAAAGATACCTTGGATATGCATGTATGTAGCAAAAATACTTCACAAAATATATATATGTATGTTTAGGTAGCAAGATACCTTGGATATGCATGTATATAGCAAAAATATCTCACAAAACATATATATGTATGTTTAGGTAGCAAGATACCTTGGATATGCATGTATATAGCAAAAATATCTCACAAAACATATATATGTATGTTTAGGGAACAAGATACCTTGGACACGTATGTATGTAGCAAAATATCTCACAAAAATATATGTATGTTTAGGTAGCAAAATACCTCATGAAAAAAAAGAGCGAGCAAGAAAAGAATAGGAAGAAAAAAAGATAGAAAATAAAAAATAAAAGTTGTCTAGCTAAAAAACGTCATGCTTGTGAAAAGAGATAACTTCCAGCTTTTCTTTGAAAAATTCACTGATCATAACCAGTTTTTGAAAAAATGTGTATACATTTGAAGGGTGAGTGTTGTGAAAATTTTCCCGAACGCCCAAAATGGACTCAGATGAATGCATGAATTGATAAAAAAAACATATTTTGGAAACACTAGGTTGACTTAAGTAGGGAAAATGAATCCTGAGCCCTAGTGTCACATGACCATAAAAACTTGATGCTTGAGTGTCCACATGGGTGCATGCATGACCAGTTTTGCATAAAATTTCCTAATCATCATTGCTGCATGTGTATCATGGAAATAATGTAGGACATCCCCTTTATCCCCGAACCGCTGGCCAAACCCTGACATATATCGTGACCAGCCGTTCTACAAGCCTTGAGCCAAAATCCCAACTTATCATAAACCTTGACCCAAGGTGAGAATGTCAATCCTTGCCCTCGGAAGAAGACACAAAAAGAAAAGAAAATTCGCAATCCAAGAAAGGGAGAAGACACAAAACAGAAAGAAAATTCCCAATGAAAGAGTGGGAGAAAGCAAAAAAAAAAAAAGAAAGAAAGAAAGAAAAATTCTCGATCAAGGATCGGAAGAAAACAAAAGAAATATGCAGAAAGGTCTTTGGACCAGACAATATCTAAACAATACAGAATTGTCACCAAGTAAACAAAAAAAGAAAGGAAACCACGACCCAAAGTGGCCCTCTCCCTTTGATTGCCAACCAAAATCTTGTGCGCTAGCGACTTTCTCGCCCCGCACTAAACAAAAACAGAAAAGGAAAAGGAAGAAACACTCAAAGCCAAATTTCCCACCAAGAAAAAAACAAACCATTCCCAAGAAAAAGTCCTATTGATCCATGATCACGCATGTAATCTTTGATTTGATAGGAAATGATTTGCAAAATCAAGTCATGACATATCTATGGTTCGGAATTAGGATAAAACACTTACCTGTGTGAGATTGATACACTTTGAGTGATTTTCTCCTATCTTTGTTGGGCCCAGTGCTTCCTCTAAATGGTCGTTTAGAAACGAAATGCTAATATCCAAAATCTCATTTACGGTTATGAGAAAATTTCATCAGCATACTCTCCTTCCCCGATAGACACATCATTTTTCATCCAAAAAACATTTGATGCTCTGATCAGTTGGAAGTTTTTTGTCTCTTTACTAAAGCATGTTCGCATTTTGGTAAAGAAAACACCGAGACTATTTTTTACTCTCACAGTTATCAAGAACTACGTAGGTCTGAGTTCCTCATCACAAATTGAGGATACATAGGAGCAAAAGCCCTGCTTTTGTCGACCACCCCACTTTTTGTTACCGTGACCCGAGGGTCTGGTGGCATGCAGGGCCACATGACCGTGGGATCCCCAAATTCGTATGTTCCATCATTTATCATTCGTACATTATCTTGTTTCTATGACTTGAGGGACTAATGTTTGTTTTTGCGATTGCCATTTGTTTTGTGCATATATTTTGTTTGAGTTGCTACGTCGGTACTTGTTTCATTGTTGTCAATAATGTTTGTTGAAATTCCGGAACCGTGTAGAGTTTTTTTTTCATTTAGGAACGTCGTCCTAAAAATAAAATGAACCAAAAATCCTAATAAAAAGAAAGAAGCATTGTGAATAAAAGTCATGTTCGTAAAGAAAAGAAAAAGGTTTTTATTTATATATATGTGTAAAAGGAAAATGTGTATAGAAGGTCTTTGTGTGTAAATGATGCGTGGAAAGGAATTCTCGTGTGTGTGAGCAACGAGTGTATATGAAGAAACTTTTGTGTGAACCATAAGTGCGTGTTGGGAAAAATGAAAAAATCTTTGAATAGGGTTTGTATATAGACTGTGTGACGTAAAGAGAAGAGCTCTAATGCATGTACAGAAAAAGTTTGTCATGTATAAAAATATAGATGTACAAAGAAAGGTTTTCCTCATAAAGGACCACAGGTGTATAGTTTTAGTGAGCGTATATAAAATGAAACAAAAAAGAAAAAAGAAAGAAAGACCGCAAAGGTCGACATGTTATAGTTAAGAAGTATAAATCATTCGTAAAGAGCAAATGCATCTTCTGGAAACAAGGGACTGATGCTAAGAGTTTATTTTCCGGAATGAACCGAGATAAGGATGGATGAATGCATTGAACTGATGAAAGAACATAATTTGGAAACGTTGGGTCTGCCTGTATAAATTCCCAACCGTAGTATCACAATGCCATAAACGGGATGCTTGAGTGCCCACCTGTAGCCATGACTAATTTTGCACGTTATTTTCAAATCATCATTGTCACGCGTGCCTTATGGAATAATACGGAAGTTCGGGCCGAGAGCGACACCTTGACACCCAAATTTTTTTTGCTCTAGATATCAAGATTGGGTTCCCACGATAAAAGACCCCATTGAAACACAACCTTGGACTTTTTTTAGCCTTGGCCTATCAAAGGAATCCTCCTCCTTTCCCCTGAAGCAAAGGACAGTGAAATCTCCTCAAGGGAGAGCGAATAGAACGCTAAACCCGATTTCCCGAAGAAAGGGATGGGGAAGGAAAAGTGAAAAGAAAGAAAAGGAAGAAATGGAAAGAAAGAAAAAGGAAAAATGAAAATAAAGAAAAGAACAGAAGAAAGGAAAGAAGGATTCCCGATCAAAGATCGAAATAAAGTGAAAAGGGAAAAGAAGCAATTCTCGATCAATGAAAAAAGAGGACAGAAATTCTTCAAAGCCAGATTGCCACTCAGAATCATTCTTGACTGGCAATATCCCACCCCACATGAACGAAGAGGAAAAGACGAAACACCCAGTTTCCTCTCCAAAAAAAACACTACCCTCGAGAAAATCCTATTGATCTGTGATCGTGCGTGTGATCTCTGATTCGATAGGAAATCGTGTGCAAAATGAAGTCCTGGTGCAGTTATGGTTTGGGAATAGGATAAAACACTTGCCTTGTGAGTTTTATACACTATGAGTGATTTATTTTCAGCTTAGCCTGATGTTTCCCCTGCGTGTTCGTTTGAAAGCTAGAAGTTGACATCCTACCCTTCATTCTCGGTTACAAGGAAGATTACCCTTGGCACAAGTATATTGTTTCTCTAAGATGTGGTGCTCTCGCGAATGATTTATTTTTCTTTGCAAAAAGCGTGTTATCCTTTTAGGTGGAAAAACCCGGTGGACCGTTCGGTCCCGCCAACACCCTTTTTCGGAGCCACATGAATGTTATTGCTTAGGGCTGTTCATGTGTCCTCCACTTTCGAGTTTGGAGCTGTGTTGCATGATTGCCTAAGTGAGGACCCTCAAGGAAATCCTCCATTCTCATCCTTTTCCGGAGCCACATGAATGTTATTGCTTAGGGCTGTTCATGTGTCCTCCACTTTCGAGTTTGGAGCTGTGTTTCATGATTGCCTAAGTGAGGACCCTCAAGGCAATCCTTCATTCTCACCCTTTTCCGGAGCCACATGAATGTTATTGCTTAGGGTTGTTCCTGTGTCCTCCACTTTCGAGTTTGGACCTGTGTTTCATGATTGCCTAAGTGAGGACCCTCAAGGCAATCCTCCATTCTCATCCTGTTCCGGAGCCACGTGAATGTTATTGCTTAGGGCTGTTCATGTGTCCTCCATTTTCGAGTTTGGAGTTGTGTTCCATGATTGCCTAAGAGAGGACCCTCAAGGCAATCCTCCATTCTCACCCTATTCCGGAGCCACGTGAATGAATTGTGTTGTCATTCATGTGTCCTCCATTTTCAAGTTTGGAGCTGTGTTCCATGATTGCCAAAGAGAGGACCCTCAAGGCAATCCTCCATTCTCACCCTGTTCCGGAGCCACGTGAATGAATTGTGTTGTCATTCATGTGTCCTCCATTTTCGAGTTTGGAGCTGAGTTTCATGATTGCCTAAGAGAGAACCCTCAAGGCAATCCTCCATTCTCACCCTTTTCCGGAGCCACATGAATGAATTGCGTTGTCATTCATGTGTCCTCCATTTTCGAGTTTGGAGCTATGTTCCATGATTTCCTAAGAGAGGACCCTCAAGGCAATCCTCTTTTCTCACCCTTTTCTGGAGCCACATGAATGTTATTGCTTAGGTCTGTTCATGTGTTCTCCACTTTCGAGTTTGGAGCTGAGTTTCATGATTGCCTAAGAGAGGACCCTCAAGGCAATCCTTCATTCTCATCCTGTTCCGGAGCCACGTGAATGTTATTGCTTAGTGCCGTTCATGTGTCCTCCATTTTCGAGTTTGGAGTTGTGTTCCATGATTGCCTAAGAGAGGACCCTCAAGGCAATCCTCCATTCTCATCCTGTTCCGGAGCCACGTGAATGTTATTGCTTAGGGCTGTTCCGTGGTGGTCCACATTTTGTTGCATGTATTTTTATTCTTGTTTTCGTCTACTTTTTATACCCCCTTTTGACGTGCTTAAGCCGTTTATTTAAGTCATTTCTCGCTTAATCTAAAAATAAAATAAATTTCCACCGAACATTTGAATCGTATCATCCGTTAATTTTGGTTAAAATGAATTCCGACCGTTCGGTCGTACCATAACCACGTTGGAAATAAAAAAAGAGGTAAAATAATAATATAATAATCAAAAAATGTCCTTTTAGTAAAATAAAGCGAAAAATCAATCGGACGTTTTCTCTTTGGGATTTCTCATTCTTAATTGAATTGACTAATAACTAAAGTGAAATTAAGGCTAAAATCAACTCGCCTAGTCAAGCTCGTCCACAAAAATAGGTTTTTGAAAGTTTATCATGTCAGTTTCTTACTAAGTAAAAAGGGATCATTTTTAAGGTCCAACGCCTTAAAATGACCACTCCTCAAGTAAAAAGAATCACTTGATTCATGCATAAGAAAGAACTATGTAGGTCTGATTTCCTCTCCAAAGGAGGGTACGTAGGAGCAAAAGCCCCGCTTTTGTCGACCTCAAAATATAAAAAGAAATAAAAGTTAAGATAACACAATTCCACAATTCTAAAAAATAGACTGTTTTCCTTTGGGACAAACGTGAGAGGTGCTAATACCTTCCTCAAGCGTAAATACAACTCCCGAACTTAGAATTTTCTTTTTGACCGGTTTCCTTCGGTTTTTCCGACGTTTTTCCACAAATAAACGTTGGTGGCGACTCCGCGCATCTTTCCTCCTTTGGAAAGCGCACCCGTGAGCCTCGCCCTCACTCGCCCGCGAAGGGCACGTTGCGACACCACCCCCTCAAAACTATCCTTGTCCTCAAGGATGAAAAGAAGGAAACTTCTTCTTGAGATCATAGTAGAACTGCCATGTGGAATCCTTAGGCAAGTGATGTTTCCACTTGACTAAAACCTTGGTCATAGCTTGACCTCTTCTCCTAACCATCATCTGATCCAAAATGGCCTCAGGTTCTTTAAGACTAGAACTTTCAGCAGAAAAATCAGGAAGTGCAGGACTTGAATCAGCAGCAATGACGTGTCTCTTCAACTGGGAAACATGAAACACATTGTGTATGCGAGAAGAAGTAGGCAAAGCAAGCTTATAAGCAACAACACCCACATGATCAACCACTTGAAAGGGACCAAGGTATCTAGGACTAAGCTTAGCATTGGCCCTCTCTGCAACAGAAACTTGTCTGTAAGAATGAAGCTTGACAAAAACAAGGTCACCAACAACAAAGTGTCTTTTAGATCTATGCTTATCAGCAAGTTGCTTCATACGATTTTGGGCTCACTGTAAATGAAACTTCGGAATTCTAAGCATTTCCTCCCTCATGCTAAGGCTTTGATCCACCAAAGCAACCTTGGATTCACCGAGAAGCTAAGGCAATGAAATGGGAGGAGGCTGGCTATATATAATTTCATAGGGAGTAGCCTGGGTAGAAGTATGGAAGGTGGTGTTGTACCACCATTCAGCTAAAGAGAGCCAATAAACCGAATGATGAGGTATATCTGAACACATACACCGAAGATAAGTCTCCAAACACCTATTAACAACCTCAGTCTGCCCATCTGTTTGTGGGTAATAAGAGGTGGAAAACTATAGCTGAACGCCATGAAGACTCATGAATTCCTGCCAGAATTGGCTAATGAAAATTGTGTCTCTGTCACTTGTAATAGTGTCAGGAAATCCATGCAACTTAAAAACATGATCAAGGAAGGATTGAGCCACTATAGCAGTTGTATATGGATGGGTTAAGGACATGAAATGAGCAGCTTTACTGAGTCTATCAACCACAAAGAAAATGACCTGTTTACCAGCAGAATTAGGAAGGCCCTTGATGAAACCCATTGTAATATGTTGCCACACATGGCCAGGGATTGGTAAAGGATGTAAAAGCCTAGGAGAAGCTGCAGTATCATATTTGCACTGTTGACAAGTGAGACACTACTGTATAAACAATTTAATATCTCTAAACAATCCCTTCCAATAAAGGACAGACCTAACCCTTTGCCAAGTAGCATTTCGGCTAGAATGACCCCCAACAACAGAGGTATGGAGCCAAGTAAGTAAATCATGTATGAGTGTAGGATCCTGACCCATTACCAACTTCCCTTTCCTTTTGAGCTCATCATTGAGCCAAGAATAATGTTTGTGAGATGCAGCAGAATGTTGTAAATAAGAAATTAACTTCTGAAGATGAGGATCAGTGGACCAAGTGAGCTTAATTCTCTCAAGCAAAACAAATTGGATCTGACGAGTGATAAGGGCCTGACATTCCACAGGCTCCACTCTAGAAAGAGCATATGCTACCATGTTCTCCTTGCCTTGCCTATACTCAATAGAGAAATCAAACTCCATGAGCTTGACCAACCATTTTTGTTGGAACACTGTTGAAAGCTTCTGCTCCAGGATATACTTCAAGCTACTATGGTCAGTCTTGATAACAAAATGATTAGGCAGTAAATAATGTCTCCATTTCTGAACTGCAAAGACCATTGCCAAAAGCTCTTTTTCATAGGTAGATAGAGATTGTTGCTACTTGTTTAGTGTCCTGCTAATGTAAGCAATGGGATGAGAGTCCTGCATTAAAACTTCCCCTATACCAAAGCCTGAGGCATCTACTTCACCCACAAATTCCTTGGAAAAATTAGGAAGAGCTAAGACCGGAGTAGAAGAAAGCAACTATTTTAAATGCTAGAAGGCTAATTTTGTTGCAGTAGACCAAACAAAACTATCCTTTTGTAGCATCTTATTCAATGGTTTAGCCACAATGCGAAAATTAGGAACAAATCTTCGATAATACCTGCCAAGACCAAAAAATCCTCTCAGTTGCTTTGATGTTTGAGGCAGAGGCCAAGATATCATTGCCTCAATTTTAGCTGGATCTGTGGCAACCCCTTTTCCACTTATAAAGTACCCCAAATACTCCACCTTAGGGACAGCAAAGTAGCATTTAGAATGCTTAGCAAATAAGGAATTAGCCCTCATAGTAGAAAGTACCTGTCGTAGATGTATGACATGATCATCTAAAGACTTGCTATAGATGAGAATATCATCAAAGAAAACTAGCAAAAAATTTCTCAGGAATTGTTTGAAAATAGCATTCATAAGGTCTTGAAAGGTTGCAGGAGCATTTGTGAGGCCAAATGGCATGACAAGGTATTCAAAATGACCACCATGAGTTCTGAATGCAGTCTTAGGAATGTCACAAGTAGCCATCCTTAATTGATTGTACCCAGCTCGTAAATAAATTTTTGAAAAAATGTGGGAACCATGCAGCTCATCCAGTAAATCATCTACTAAAGGAATAGGAAACTTGTTCTTGATGGTGGCCTTGTTTAACTCTCTATAATCAACACATAGTCTCCATGACCCATCCTTTTTCCCAACCAACACAACAAGACTAGCAAAAGGACTACTACTATGCTGAATTATGCCAGACTTAAGGTATTCCTAAATCAAGCCATCAATAATGTCTTTTTTATGCTTGGCATACCTGTATGATCTCTTGTTAACTGGATTTGTGCCTTCCAACAATGGTATCTTATGATCATGTAGTTCCCTAGATGGTGGTAACTCGGTAGGCTCTTGGAAAATATCACTGAAGTGATCCAAAAGCTGTTGGATAGAAGGAGGAACTGAAGGCTGATCTGCATGAGTGGTCAGGCCTGAAGTAAAGACTCCTCCTCAGTGCATAGCTGTAACATCGCTAAATGAACCCCATCAGAAATTGTTTTTTGTAAGTGTTGCTTCCTGGATGTTTGTAAACCACCATTAGTTGCTCCTCTTAAAACATGCCTTCTACCCTGAACATGAAATTCCATGGTTAACTTGTCAAAGTTCCAAGTAATGTTTCCCAACTTAACTAGCCACTCAATTCCCAAAACAAGGTCACAACAACCCAGGGAAATAAGTAACATATATGAGCTGAAAGTTGTTTGCTGAAGAGTCCAAGAGAAGTTGTTGGTGACTGAAGTAATCTGCAACTTTGTGCCATCTACAACCACCACATTCACAACATCCATGGAAGTTATCGGACAACCCAACTTCTTTGCCAAGTTGATACCTAGGAAGTTATGTGTACTTCTGCTGTCAATAAGTATGTGCAAAGCCCTCTTCTTATGATAACCAGTCACACGCATTATTCTAAAATTTGCAACACCAGTAAGAGCATTCACTGAGATTTGAGGTTCAAAAACATCTGACTCACTAGGAATTACTGCCTCTTCAAGTTCTATAGGAGTAGGGTCAACATCATCAATCTCCAGAACTTGTAGTTGAAGTTTCTTATATGTCTGACTATGGGCAGGAGAAAAAACCTCATCATAGAAGTAGCATAAACCTTTTTCTCTCCTTTCCGCCATGTAAGCGGGACTTAATCTTCTACTAGGTCTAGTGGTAATCTTTTCTACCCCTTTATTTGTGGAACCCGAATCCACAGGTTTTTCACCCAACAAGGACTTGTTTTTTGTAGTGGACTTATTTCGTTTGATAGAAATAGCAGAAGTAATAGATTGGGAGTTGGAAGCTTCGTACATTTTAGCTAAGGTAAAGGCCCTTCTCACAAATTTGGTTGAAACATCTGACAAGCATCTGGATCTCCTTCTTTAACCCACCTAAAAAACAGCTTAGAATATGGTCATTCGATAATTACAAACGTGACATGATTCAATCGAAAGCCCCGTGATACTCCTCCACAGACCTAATTTGTCATATTTTCATCAACTCTGCCATAGGGTCATCAAAAACTTCACCAAATCTTTCTATTAACAATTGGGTATATTCATACCAATCACTAACGTGAAAAAAAAAATGAACAGATTTCATGAATGCAGTATGCCATTAATGATAGCAATCTTGACCTTGTAATCGTTCGATGTATGATCAATGGAAAAGTAATTTTCAGCTTGATAAATCCACTGATGAACCTTTGCACCATTGAATCTGGGAAAATCAATGTGAGCTAACCTAATGCCACAATTGTATTGAAGATTAAGAGAATGTTCACCGCGAGGGATTGGACCTGAGCTCAGAGAATGAGCGTTATGTTCTTGCGTGTTCTTGCAGTGAATCCTTCAAAGAATCTCCAAGCACCTTCTGAATATTACCCGCTAAATGGATGAGACGTGTTTCCAGCCTAGATGCAACTCGATCTTCAGCCTCCTTTAATGTCGTCGCTGAACATGTATTCTCCACCATTGCTGACCAGGGGGAAGGTATAGGTTGATGCCAATTGATAAGAGAAAAGATAGTTCTAGGGGAAGAAGATTAACCGAAGAACTAAGAGGAACAGGAAACCTTGAAAGAGAAAAGGTTTCGAGAAGTTTTATTGAATTAGATCAAAGATATAGAGAAGAATGCTTTACAAGTAATGGAATGAATGCATCAGGAAAACGAATTGGCAATATAAAGTTGTTACTAACAACCAATCCTAACAGCTTTTTCTCAATAGAAAACGATACTAACTAACTAACTAATCCAAGGCTCCCTTAGTGACAGACATGTGTCCTTAAGCAACTACAGGACACGTGGATCCTTCAGCTTTGCTCAATATCAGAAGGAACTAATATTGCCTTGATTCCAAAATGTGAGCAGCCTACAACTATGAGGGATTTTCGATCGATCTCTTTGTGCAACGTGATTTATAAAGTACTTTCAAAGGCGCTCACTAATCACCTTAAAGGAGTTTATGGGAAGTGCATCTTAGAGGAACAGTCAGCCTTCATTAAGGGGTGGAACATCTTAGATAATGCTTTGATAGAAAATGAAATATCCCACCATATGAAATGCAAAGTGCAGGGCAAAAATAAATGGAGAGATCATTTTGAAGATTGACCTAAGTAAAGCGTATGATAGAGTTAGTTGGAAATACTTGGAGCGAATGATGTTGAAACTAGGGTTTGCTGAAACTTGGGTCAAATGGATGATTTTTTTTGTATCACTTTTGTCCATTATCAAGTGTTCATCAAAGAAGATGCTTATGATCTTATTGTGTTGGGGAGGGGTTGAGACAAGGCAACCCCCTCTCACCTTATCCTTATATGTGCAGATGGGCTATCATCTCTAGTCAAGGAAGCTAAAAGAAAGGGGGAGATAAATGGGATTAAAATCTATCGAGGTGCCCCTATGGTTGCATATTTTTTTCATGGATAATTTCTTACTCCTCATTTGTGTTTTTGCTCCTCAATGAGACGGTATCAGGAAGATTCTTAATACCTATGAATTAGCTCTGGGACAATCTTTAAATCTACAGATGTTTGAAGCATTTTTCATCTGCAATGTGAACCTGAGTGCCAAGCCTAATATTCTCACTATTATAGGGGTTAATGAGAGGTAATTACCTAGGCCTCCTAGCTCTTATTGGCTGAAACAAGAAGGTTGCTTTTAGGCACATAAAAGAGCGATTATGGAGTAAGCTAAGGTCGTGGCAGGGGAAAGTTTTGCCACGGGAAGGTAGAGAGATAATGATAAAGTCGGTGGCTCAAGCTGTGACAAACTACACTATGAGCATCTACCTATTCCAACTTCTATGGTGGAGTAACTCCAAAAAATGCTCAACTCATTATGTTGGGGTACAAGTCGCAATGCTCACAGGCATTCACTAGATGAGTTGGGATAGATGAGTACTTTAGAGTGTCAAATTGTACTAATGCCAAGGATATGTGGGATACTCTCCAGTTAACCCATGAAGGAACCACAGATGTAAAAAGGTCTAGAATAAATACCCTTACCCATGAATATGAATTATTTAGGATGAACCCAAATGAAAATATCCATAGTTTGCAAAAAAGATTTATACATATAGTAAACCATCTTGCATCTTTAGGAAAAATCTTTCCTAATGAGGATTTAATTAATAAAGTCTTAAGATGTTTAAGTAGGGAATGGCAGCCCAAGGTAACTGCTATTTCTGAAAGTAAAGATCTTTCTTCCATGTCTCTTGCCACTTTATTTGGTAAATTGCAGGAACACGAAATGGAACTTCAACGCCTCAATCAGAATGAAGAAAATGACAAAAAGAAGAGAAGCATAGCCCTTAAAGCCTCATCTTCAATACAAGAAGAAAACGAAGAAGAAGATTCAAATGATGAAGAAGATTTTTCCTTCTTTGTTAAGAAATTTCAAAAATACATCAAGAAAAGAAGAATTGACAAGCGTCAGAATTTCAATAACGGAAGAAAATCACAAGATGATTCTCAAGTCCTTAGGTGTTACAAATGCAACCAAATTGGTCACATCAAGGCCAACTGTCCATCAAATGAAGAATTGTCGGAGAAAAGTGAAAAGAAAATATTTGATGAAAGAAGAACTAAGAAAGCATACATTGCATGGGATGACAATGATTCATCCGATGGTTCAGAAAAGGAGATTAATCTTCTAACCAAAGATTATGAAAGTGACGAGAACATCTCTCAAGGATAAAAAAACAAGGAGAAAAAGCATGAGTCTTATCTTTGAAGATCTAGACACTTCAATCCTGAAAAAGGTAATATCAAAACCATTATCTTATTAAAATTTCTCTTAAAGTTGAAATTTTTATTCAAACAATTTGATTATGATGACTAACAATTCTTTATTTGTGTGTCTTTTGATTGTTTGAAATCATGAGTATATTTGCTTGATTGATTTCATCTTATTTGCATGAAATATTCATTCATATATTTAAGTAAAATCAATATTCCTCTTACTTGTGTTTTGATTGTTTTTTTATTATCTTCATGTTTTAATGTTTTTGCATGACATGATATGTGAATTACATGATTGATAATTATTCATAAAGTATCTTCAAATATATTTTTCATAAAAAATATTTTGATAATAACTCAAAAACTTCTTCTCTCCTAGAAAGCCTTTTGTTTTTGTTTTCTGGCTAAAATAACCACTGGTAATCGATTACCATAATAGTGTAATCGATTACAAGTAGTTATTTCTGGCAATGTTGCTCTCTGATAATCGATTATCATATTTGTGTAATCGATTACAACGTGTCCCTGCACCTATATATTCAAATTTCAAATTCTGAAACCTGCAACTCCTCTCTCTCTCGAAAACCCTCGCCCCCAATTTTTCTTCCAGCCATATCTCACTCAATTATTGTCAAAATCACTCCCCACAAAGCCCAAACTTCATCTTTTTTCAATCTCTTTCATTTGAACCGATTGAAATCCCAAAAAAAACTCCTCAAATGGTGGAACCATCGAAAAAGCGGAAAGGCACTTTGAGTCGAAGTCAACGGCATTCTGAGGCACAGGAAACCTCAATACCTTCCTCCATTCCCTCTGGATCATTGTTCTCATCAGAGGAACAACGTATACGGTACACAAACCTCTTTTCCTCTCGTTCCATTATAGACCCAAAATTCATAGACATGCATTTCTTCTCAAATGAGAGTTTTGAATGCCTTCAAGCATTTGAAAACTTCAATCTTATTCCATTCATGTCTTTGAAATTACCTGTTTATTCTTATTTAGTCAAAGCTTTTTATTCTAATTTAGAAATCCATGAAGGTACCCTAATGTCTGAAGTTTATGGGATTAAGAAGTTCATTGACCAATCCTTATTTTATGATTTAACAAAATTACCTAGTGAAGGTGTGCCTTTTGAGGGTGCACTAATTGATGATTGGAAATTCGATTTTTCTGTGCATGATGCCCGCCGGTTGGTTTTCAACAACCAAGCGGATATGACCGAAAGGCTTCTTGCCGGATCATTGGCTTTTGAAAGCCACATCCTCCATTACCTTATTGTTCGCATCTTACTCCCTAGATCTTCAAACCTTGCTCAGGTTTCTAAAGAAGATCTCATTGTCATGTGGACCTTTCATAAAGGTTTACAAATTGATTGGGCACACCTTGATAGATATCGCATGCATAAGGCATTGCGATTGAATGCCCCTTTGCCTTATCCTCATCTTATTACCCTTTTCCTTCAACACTTCAACATCCCTCTTGATTCTGAACCCTATGTTCCAATCAAGAGATCATTCCTTATAGGCGCTTCAGTCATAGCATCCTTTGGTTATATTAAGGAGCATGATGGCTCTTGGGTAAAGAAGGGTACTATAAATGTTGGTGAAGAAGGACATGAGGGAGAAGATTCATCTCTTCTTTTGAAGATTTTGGAAAGGTTTGATGGTCTTCAAACCTTTGTTGGTGAGAGGTTTGATACTTTGGAATTGCAAGTGGATATGCGCTTCAATGAAATGGAGTCAAGAATGACAAAGGTTGAAGAAGATGTATCTTACATTCGGTCAAGCTTCGATCTTCCACCACCGCCGCCACCATCATCTTAGAATTATATTTTAATATTATTACTACTTTGATTTTCAGCCTTGTATTTTGGCTATATTATTATGGTATTTGAACAATTTACTATTTCCTTATTTGCATGGTATGTTTGGACCAATATTAAGTATGTTATTTGACTATGTGGAGTTTATAATTAATCTATTCATGGTTGTTGCTTCATGGTTTTCATGGTTATTGCTTCTTGCTTCATGATTTGGTTGATGGTTTTTCATAAATGTTGTTTGAATGTTTAGTTATATTTGCATACTTAAATTTTGATACACACTTTGGCTTTTTGTTGATGCCAAAGGGGGAGAGAAATGGGATTAAATCAAGAACTCACATGAGTAATCAATTTAATTATAAGATAAGCACAAATTCAAAAACAAAGGGGGAGAATTTATGTGAGTGATCGACTAGGAAAAAGTATGTGTGTGTTTCAGAAGTTGTCATCATTAAAAAGGGGGAGATTGTATAAGCAAAGCTTCATGGTGAATCAAAGGTGATTCAAAGGTGTTTTGATGATAACAATGATGATAACAAAAGATGATGACAAAGGTGATGACAAAAAGCTCAAAGATCAATCAAAGAACAACTCAAGTGAATCAAAGATCAATCAAAGAACAACTCAAGTGAATCAAGAACAATTCAAGAGTTCAAGATAAGAATCAAGAAGAATTCAAGACTCAAGAAGAAAGTTTAGAGTCAAGAATCAAGATTCAAGGTTCAAGATCTCAAGAATCAAGATTCAAGATTCAAGACTCAAGATTCAAGAATCAAGAGAAGGCTTAATCAAGATAAGTATGAAAAGTTTTTCTCAAAAATTGAGTAGCACATGATTTTTCTCAAAACATGTTTACCAAAGAGTTTTTACTCTCTAATAATCGATTACCAGATTGTTGTAATCGATTACCAGTAGCAAAATTGTTTTGAAAAAAGTTTTTAAATTGAATTTACAACGTTCCAATTAAATTCAAAAAGCTATAATCGATTACAATGTTTTGGTAATCGATTACCAGTGCCTTTGAACGTTGAAATTCAAATTCAAATGTGAAGAGTCACATCCTTTCACATAAAAGCCTTGTGTAATCGATTACACTGATTTGGTAATTGATTACCAGTGATTGTTTCTGAATAAATCAAAAGATGTAACTCTTCAAAAGGATTTTGACTTTTTCAAATTGGTTTTAAGTTTTTCTAAAAGTTATAACTCTTCTAAATGGTCTTCTTGACCAGACATGAAGAGTCTATAAAAGCAAGGCTTTGTTTTGCATTTTTATTAATTCATTCAATCTTGAACACTTATTTCATGCAATCCTTTACAAGCCTTGAATCTCTTTGAACTTCTTTTTCTTCTTTGTACCAAAAGCTTTCTGAAGTTTTCTGGTTATCCAAACCTTGAAAACTTGTGCTATTCATCTTTTCATTCTCTTCTCCCTTTGCCAAAAAGAATTCGTCAAGGACTAACCGCCTGAATTCTTTTTGTGTCTCTTTTCTCCCTTTTCCAAAAGAACGAAGGACTAACCGCCTGAATTCTTTTGTGTCTCCCTTCTCCCTTGTCAAAGAATTCAAAATGACACAGTCTGAGAATTCTTTTGATTCTTCCCTTTTCCTTATACAAAAGTGTTCAAAGGACTAATCGCCTGAGAATTCTTTTGTATCCCCATTCACAAAGTATCAAGGGTTTAACCGCCTGAGATCTTTGTCTTAGCACATTGGAGGGTATATCCTTTATGGTACAAGTAGAGGGTACATCTACTTAGGTTTGATTGAGAACAAGAGAGGGTACATCTCTTGTGGATCAGTTCTAGTAGAGGGTACATCCACTAGGTTCAAAGAGAGCAAGGGAGGGTACATCCCTTGTGGATCTTTGCTTGTAAAAGGATTTTTACAAGGTTGAAAGAAATCTCAAGGACCGCAGGTCGCTTGGGGACTGGATGTAGGCACGGGTTGTTGCCGAACCAGTATAAAAACTCTTGTGTGTTTGTTTTCTTCTTCCCCACTCTTTTACTTTCCGCTGTGCATTTAATTTCCGCTTTTACTTTCTGTTAAGTTTCTCTTCTACTCCTTATTCTCTTAACAATTTAGTAAAAGCCTTAGAAGAGTAATATTTTAATTAGTAAAGGTTTAGGAATAATTAATTCAACCCATCTTCTTAATTATTCTAAGGCCACTCGATCCAACATCACACAACACCAGATCATGAAAGACTCACGATCGCATCATTCTATATGGAAGGTCAGGCATTAGCGTGGTTTCAATGGATGCACCGCAATGGTCAGTTATCATCGTGGCCAGCATTTCTTCATGCTCTTCATTCACGATTCGCATCAACCACATACGAAGATCCAACAGGATTACTATGCAAATTGCAGCAGCGAACAACGGTAAATAACTACCTTTCTGAATTTGAAACTTTAGCAAATTGAATTATCGGATTACCTTCTTCAATGGCCCTGAGTTGTTTCATTTCGGGCCTTACACCGGCGATTCGCCGAGAGGTCCAAGTACTACAACCGGTCTCGATGAGTCAAGCAGTGGCATACGCCAGGTTGCACAAGGAAAAACAAAATGATGCGCGAAAGACATTTTGAACTTCAGCTGGTGCTTCCTCAGGTTCCCGGCAACCTCTATTGCCTACGTCATCCTCTAATCCTCCACTGTTACCTACACCGACGCGCACTACTTCTTCCAACGTTCCTTTCAAACGTCTCACACCGGAGGAACTAGCGATACAACGAGAGAAGGGACTGTGTTTCCAATGCGACAAAAAATATTCGAAAGGACATAAGTGCTCTTCTTCCCTTTTCCTGCTCATTGTGGAAGATAATGACACGGCATCAAAGTCACACGAGCAACAGTTAACCTTGCCGAAACCCGTGCCAGACCCTCCACCTGCACAACTGAGCTTTAATGCGTTGTCAGGACAGGTGGTACCAGAAATATTACGCATGCAGGGATACATTCGCGGGCAACCTGTGAGTATATTGATAGATGGAGGTAGCACGCATAATTTTGTGCATCATAGGGTAGTTATGACGGTAGGGCTCACCACGAACACGACCTCTCCATTAAGGGTCACGGTTGGCAATGGTGATGAGCTTCAATGCCAGCAAACGTGTTCCAATGTCAAGGTAACTATTCAACAACACCCCTTTGTTATAGACTTCCATGTTTTACCTATCTGTGGTGCTGATTTGGTCTTGGGAGTGCAATGGTTAAAAACGTTGGGGCCCGTATTAATGGATTACACCACTCTGACAATGAAATTTATGGTCGCCGGCCACCTGGTGGAGCTACACGGTGAGCATGAACAAGCCCTGGAATCCATATCCTCTTCCCAGTTACGTCGCATGATACACACTGATGGAATCGGTATGATGTTCCGCATTCGATTAGAGCCACGCACACCCCCACAACAGGAGATAATCCCAGTACCTCAGGAGATCGAGGATTTGATTGACCGATATTCGCAGTTATTCCAACCATTAGTGGATCTTCCACCTTCGAGGGACACTGATCATGCCATTAACATTCTACCCGAAGCAACACCGGTAAACGTGAGACCATACAGATACCCCCATTATCAGAAGAAGGAAATCGAAGACCAGATAAGCTCTATGCTGGACAAGGGATTCATACGCACCAGTGCCAGTCCATTTTCGTCTCCAGTGCTGCTAGTGAAGAAGGGCGGGTCATGGCGGTTTTGCGTTGATTACAGAGCCCTCAACACGATAATGATCCGAGATAGGTTCCCTATACCAACCATAGATGAGTTTTTGGACGAACTAGGCGGAGCACAGTGGTTTTCCAAGTTGGATTTGATGCAAGGATACCACCAAATTCTGATGAAGGAAGAAGACATTAGCAAGACTGCATTCCGCATGCATCAAGGGCATTACGAGTTTAGAGTAATGCCCTTTGGACTGTGTAACGCACCCTCTACGTTTCAAGCAACCATGAATCAGCTTTTTTAGCCCTTCCTGCGCAAGTTCATCATCGTCTTCTTCGATGATGTGCTCGTATATAGCAAAACGATGACAGACCACCTGGTTCACCAGGAAAACGCGTTCCAGATCTTGCTCTCAGGGAAATTTTCTTTGAAACGTACAAAATGTACGTTTGCTCAGACACAACTCGAGTATTTGGGGCACATAGTCTCTGGCAGAGGCGTCAAACCAGTGCCGGAAAAGCTGCACGCGATTCAGGAATGGCCTCTACCGCAAACAGTCAAAGCATTAAGAAGCTTTCTTGGGTTGGTGGGTTTTTACAGAAGGTTTATTAAAGGTTACACTAAGATTGTCGTGCCTCTTTCCCAGTTGTTGTGCAAGGGTCAGTTCCGGTGGTCGGAGTTGGCTACTGTAGCGTTCAACACTTTAAAGAAAGCAATCTCCACTACACTTGTTCTTGCGCTACCCAACTTTGACATTCCATTTGTGGTGGAGACCGACGCGTCGGGTATTGGCGTCGGGGTAGTTCTCTCTCAGGCAGGCCACCCCATAACGTTCTTCAGTAAGGAGTTTTGCCCCAAACTTCGAGCATCTTCTACATATATTCGTGAACTTGTGGCCATCATGACGGCCGTTAAGAAATGGCATCATTACTTGTTAGGCCACCCCTTTGTGATTCTCACTGACCATCAGAGCTTACAGGACCTAATGACTCAGGCAGTACAGACATCGGAGCAGCATCGGTATCTAATTTGATTGCTGGGATTCGAATATACTATCCAGTATCAACCAAGACGCGAGAATGGGGTAGCAGATGCATTATCGAGGGTTGCTGGAGAAGAAGCCAAGGCTTCCCTGTACTTACTCTCGATGCCACAGTTCCCCTTCATTGCTGACCTTAAGCATGAACTAGCTACAAACCAGGAATTTTTGACATTGCAAGAGAAAATCCACAAAGACCCAGCCATAGCCTCGGAATATAGACTCGAGAATGGATTGATTCTTCACAAGCAACGCATTTGGCTCCCCACGGGATCTTCCATCATCCCGTTATTAATGGAGGAATTTCACAACACGCCGACGGGAGGTCACTATGGGATTCAGAAGACACTCCAGCAGTTGCAAGAAAACTTCACGTGGAACTCCATGCGCAGCGATGTACGTACCTTCGTTGCAGCTTGTGTCACGTGTCAACTTACGAAGTATGACAACCGCAAACCAGCAGGGCTATTGTGCCCCCTTCCGATACCGTATCGGCCATGGGAGGATTTGAGCATGGACTTCATCGTAGGGTTACCATCGTATAAAGGCCATACATGCATTTTCGTAGTAGTGGATCGCTTTTTGAAGGGGCTTCATTTAGGCATGTTACCCACTAAGCACTCTGCAAGGAAGGTGGCGGAGCTGTTCACAGCCATGGTGACTCGTCTTCATGGTTTGCCTCGTAGTATCATATCGGATAGGGACCCATTGTTCGTGAGCAAATTTTGGAGGGAGCTATTTGAATTAAGTGGCACCAAGCTCCGTCTCAGTTCATCGTACCATCCACAAATAGATGTCTAAACGGAGGTTGCAAATAGGATTGTGGAGCAGTACTTACGGGCCTTCGTTCACCGCAAGCCATCGTCATGGGGGCAATTCCTGTTATGGGCTGAGTGGTCATACAACACTTCATGCCACTCAGGTACCGGGATAACACCGTTCGAGATCATCTACGGTCAGAAACCACCAGCTATTTCGGAATATTTGGGGGGAACGTCGTCAGTCGAGACGGTGGATGAGATGCTCAGCCAACGAGACGAGGTTTTAAAATTGCTTCGCCGGAAACTGCTCAGAGCACAACAGAAGATGAAACAGACCACAGATGCATGAAGAGGACCTCAAGAGTTCAATATTGGGGACTGGGTTTTGGTCAAACTCAGACCACACCGCCAAATCTCAGCTTCTGAAACCTCGTACTCGAAGCTGACAAAGAGGTACTATGGCCCATTAGCGATGGTGGAGAGGTTAGGCAAGGTTGCGTATCGTCTGAAGCTTCCCAGCCACAGTCGCATTCATCCTGTCTTCCATGTCTCATTACTTAAGACCTTTGTGGGAGATCCCGCGACAGCAAACGCGGATCCTTTGCCTACCATGGCTAGTGATGAACCAGCAGCAACTCCCTTGACAATCTTTGACTCCAAGATAGTTCCTTCAGAAGATGGGCCCCGACGAATGGTGCTGGTGCAGTGGGAAGGTTTATCCCACGACGACGCCTCGTGGGAAGATTGGCAACAACTGAAGGAACGCCACAACCTTGAGGACAAGGTTTTGTCTGAAGAACGGGGGGATGATATGAACGTGGAACACGAAGCCATGCAACAATGACACTCGAGGAGAGTGAAGCAGCTACCTAAGCACTGGGACATTTACCAGTTAGGATGAACGGGCTTGGCTAAAAGATGATCATATGATCCTTAGGCGGGAAGGGTAGTTAGAAGTGGATTAGTTAGTTAGGGTAACCACTTGCGGTTAGATATGGTTCCTCGAGCATATAAATAAGCTGTAACTAACTACGAATGGGATAGAAAATAATATCCAGAAGCTTCTTCCTCCTTCTCTCAAGTTCTTCTTCTTCTCTCAGTTCCCCCGGAACTCGCGTCCTTCCTTCTCCGCGAGTCTCCAAAGCTTTTCTCAAGGTCTAACGCATAGTGGAGGTTCCCTAGCCCTTGAAAGCTAGGTATCAAATAGGTTTGTGGCAAGCAAGATTTTTAGGTGGTATGGGGCTCAAAAACTTCTACGGATTCAACTTCGCGTTATTGGGAAAGCAAGGGTGGCATTTCATGGCTAACCCGAAAGTTATGGTGGCTCACATTTTCAAAGCTAGATATTACCTTAGAGGGGCATTTTTGGACACGGATATTGGTCCTAACCCGTCTTATTCTTGGCTTAGCATTTGCAATTCCCGAATAGTGTTGAGGGAGGGTCTTAGGTGGAAGATTGGTGATAAATCCCTTATCAATGTGTGGAAGGAAACGTGGATTAAAGGAGCTACTGGTGACAGGTTTCTTACCCAGTTTGTGCCTGGATCGGAGGACCTGGCTGTTAAAGATTTGTTGAAGCCTGATATTAAGGAGTGAGATGATCTCTGTATTCATATTATATTCTTGGATCCTAATGTTGATCAAATACTTTAAACTCCTCTTTATGATTGTGTCGATAAGGATGATAGGGTGTGGGATCATGAGTTGGATGGTATATACTCGATTAGGAGTGCCCACAGATTATATTGGTCTGCTATAGCTGATTGTAATAGGTACCATGCAGCTAGAGATTGGGACCTCATCTAGAATCTCAATGCGCCTCCTAGAGTTAAATTGTTGATCTGAAGAATTTGTAGGGATGTCCTCCCAACTTGAGTCAAAATCAAGGAGAAAGGGGTAGACTGTCCCTCACCTTGTCTATTCTGTGTAATGGCTTGGAAAATTGCTCCCATATATTCTTTGCTTGTCAGTGTATTCAAGATTGGTGGAGAGAGGTGGACCTGGACAAGACGATTGTTTCACTCATGTTGTGGTGTCTGTCGGCTCCAACTATCTTCCTTTAAGCTTTTCGAACCATGGATGGGAAGCAATAGTCCCTATTTGTTGCTATTGTTTTGGGACTCTAGAGAGCTAGAAGCGATAAACTTTGGGGGAATAAGGATTCCAATGGATTGGCTTCGAGCAAAGGAGGTGGACAAATCTATTCTCTGGGAGTCAACTCATCGTTTCCAAAACCATTGGGTTGCTCCCCCGCGCAATACTGATGCAGCTGTCTATACCCATGAGCCTTGCTGCAGAGACAACTCGGGACCTTTCATCCTTGGTCTCACCCATGTCAATTTTTTAAACTAATTGCAAAGGGATTGTAGATAATATCAACATGGTTTCTACCCATACCTCAGAGTTACATACACGTGTTTCAATGTAAAAATCTTCTTATGCAAGCCAATGTTGCCGCTCACTCCTTTTAGCAAGAGTGAGAACATCCTATGCTAGCCCAAAAGTTTATCATCACATATCATCTTGTATCTTCCAAACTATTGTGAATAAAATGATCTGATTTAGTTCTGAAAAAAAAATAAAAATCAATGCATTATGTTAGACCCACTCTCACGAACCTACATTTTTGGTTGGTTCTCACGGACCTACTACAATGAAATTGAAACACACATCTCATGTTTTATTTCATAATTTACAACAACATAGTTAAAAGAAAAGAATTATTTTTTATCGGAAAAAGAAAAAGAATTATTAAACATCAATTTAACCTTATTTCTGATGTACAAATAAATCAATTAACTCTTGGCGCGTACTTCAGTTTACCATATTATCAGTAATGACTTTGTTGGATTTGGAAAGAAAACTAAAAAAAAAATCTATTTTTTATGTAAATAAAGGGAAAATGATAAATATTTTTGTTTATTTAAAAGTAAAAAATAATTACGTTAAATATTTTTTAATACATTTTTAATATGATTTTGAGTAAGTAAATAAACAAACAAGTTTATCATTTCATATCAATTTCTTTTTCCCTTCCATTTACTTTTCATGGTTGGAAAGAAAAAAATATATGAGAGATTCATATTTTATTTTCTTTTATTTATTGAAACAAAAAATATATATATTCAAATTTCTTTATTTTCTCTAATATCATTTTTCTTCTTCTTGGATCTCTTCAACCAACTATGGCATTATAGTTTTATAGAAGAATTAAATTAGTTGTACATAATGCAATTAATATTTTTTTACAGAAATAATGCAATTAGTGTTAAAGAATATATCATACCACAAAATATTAGTACAACTTAGTAATTTAAACTAACATAAATAAATTGGGAGTCATAGGTGGCTATGTTCACATTAATAAACAGATTTGCTGTATCACGTTGTTTTTTTAACTTTTTATATAAAAAAATTGATGTTTTAGATATTCAAAGTCTACCTTATTTTTTTGTCAATTATATTCTTATTGGATAAATATTTTAGTAATTATATGAAATTAAATAAAAAGATAAATTAATTAATTATGACTTGTTATTACGAAAAAGCGAAATATACAATTTAAAGAGCACATCTATGACTTAAAAAGCATGTTTGCAAAAGACACTCCTTGTTATCTGTTGATTTGAACGGAGTTTGGAGGTAGCGAACGCAATTCCAAAACATGTACTTACTAATAACTTGTGGAGTATTCACCATGTTCAGGAGGTAGTAATGGAAATTTGTTCATAGCATATTAAATAAGAACACTTTGGTCCATATAACAATATTTATCATTCATTAAATATTTTTTAAGTAAAATGCATTAACCTTAAATATCAATAGCTATGGAATTAATGGAAGTAATAAGTATTCACTTAACAAATGAACTTTCAACTAATATTTATCATATGGTATAAGGACAATGATAAGATATAAGAAGGATTTTTTTTTCAATGGTCGTACTGAGATTAGAATCTATAATTTCATGTATACTACCTATATCTTTCTATTAGACTGACCCTAGTAGTTCAATATACTAACAATGATTGAATTATGTTTTATGTAACTTTTTTCTATAAATATCTTCTTAAAATAATAATTATTTAAGCTCACTTATGACATAAAATGTAAGATTATTAGAAGGTAGGACGAAACTTCATCTATTAGATAGAAACCTCAAAGGGAAACAACTCTTGAGTACAAAAGAAAAAGAAAAAGTTGTTTATCACTCCCTACAATGAAAATAACAGAACTTGAAGATTTAACAACTCTCTTTCTTAACCAAGCATAGGCTCAATTAGGGTTGGAATTAGGAATATTATTTAGGAGGACAAAAATTTAACTCATAATAAAAAAAAGTTAATAATGACTAATTTTTAGTTTTTTTACGTACTATTAATAATGGTCCAAAATTCAATTTAATAAAAACATGCAATTAAAAGCTAATAACCGATCAAATCATATATATATATATATATATATATAACACTTAAAATCCAAATCAAAAATAAAAATTTTGCAATGTTACCTAACATATATCTATAATGTATAGAGGAAATAATTTCTTTTTTATAATAACGTATATCTTAGCATGAATAAAAATTACTTACAAAACCAATTAAAAGAAAATTAAATCCTCAAATTAAAAAATATTGTCCAATACATATCAGTAAAAGAAAATTAAGCATATGTACTAACGTAGTATTTAATTGGTTTTATCAATATAATATTTTATAATTAAATAAATCTATATGTTTCTTATATAATATTAATTATTATATTTATTAAATATAATATATATTTATTTTAATTATATTATTATATATTATATTTATTAAATATAATATATTATTTAATTTAATAAATATAATGCTAATATATGTATTTTAAATGAAAAAAATATATGAATCTATTTATAATAAAATACACTATTAAATAAACTATAATTATCACAAAATTTAATATAATATATACAAATTGACATATACCAATGTACGTATGTATACTTACTAGAGTGTCTGACTCGTATCATGCACGGGTTAATATCTTTTATAAATATTTTTATAAAATATTTTACATATATAAATATTTTATTAATTTTGTATGAAAAATTATTAACGATTAAACTATAATATTTTAATTATTAATCTTTGTTGTCCATTATAGATATATAGTTCATTATATATTTGATAGACAATGATTTTATGAAATGAATTTTTTAACTATATATTTTTAAATTAAAATCTAAATTAAAGATATGCATATTATGCACGAAATATATTGAGGACAATGCTATAAAATATATTAAATTTTTAACCGTTAAAAAATTATGAAAATTTGATTTAGGAATTATGAAATAAAATTAATAAGAATTTGGTGTTACATATTAATCATGTATATAAAGTATAGTAATATTTATGTTATTAATTGTAGTATATAATTAACATTATTACTCGTTTTATTTAAAATAAAACACAAAAAAGATTAAATTATGATTAATATTTCATTCGTATAATATATTATAATGTTAAATTTTATTTCTTATAATTAGGGATGCCAATAAATAGGCTTTAAGTAGGATACTATAGTATCCATCTCAAACTCGTCCTTTAAAAAAAATTCTTATACCCATACTCATATTCATGTGGATAGTAACTTTAATATCATGTTATTTTCTGTTAGTCATTAGATACCTAAGTGCTCATAATCGTAGCCATTATTCGTATTTTAAAAACAATTTATTTTAAAGTACAATTTAAAATATTTATTAAAAATTGTAATTATATAAAAATTATTTAGGCTAAAATGTAATTTTCGTCATTCACTTTTAAAAAATTTATGATTTTATTCATCTCATTTTTTAATTGTAACATTTCATACCCCTTTTAAAAAAAGGATATAAGGTAATTTATAATTATTATATATTAGGTGTGAAAATGAGAATTTTTAGATATGAATGAAAATTATATTATTTGTTTCTAAAAATAGTATTTTCTATATAAATTTTAAGTTTAGATTTATTTATTATTATTTTAAATATATTAATGTTAATGATGATTAAATTATATATTATAGATTGTATTTTTTGTTAGTGTAGTTTGATTTGATATTAAAATTCATGTTATTTAATTTTTTCCTTATGTCAATTGATTTATATAATAATAACATTAACTATGTTAAAAGAAAATATATTTCAATCAAATTAATTTATGTTACACGTAGGTTTTCATAGCTATTAGAAATCAATTTAATTTTTTAAAAAAATGAATTTAATTTGTAGAACTTATGAAGATGTCACGTGTAAATTTTCTTTTCAAAAACATTTTTCTTATAGATAAAATTTATCTCACAGCTTTTTGTTTTTAATTTTCAATATAATAAATTATTTTAAATTTAATTATATATTTTAAAAAATATTAATAAAGCCAGTGAACGATAATTTAGTAAATTAAAAATATTTTACATATATTTAATTAAAATCTTATGATGTATATTCTTTAGTGATGTTAAATTAAATAAACTAAATTATATATTTTAACTTAAGATGGGAGGACGATGTAATACTTACATCTTTTTGAAGAGAGAAATATAATTAACTCTATATTTTAACATAAGAAGAGATGACACTGTAATACTCATATGTCTTAAGAGAGGGAAAAGTAATTGGCCTTATTAATCTTAAGTTCAATGAACTAAAATGGTATATTTTAACATAAGAGAGGAAACAATTTAACAGTAGCATCTTTAAGGAGGATAGTTCAATTTATTCATGATTTTATGATTTACATTTACTATTTTCACTCTCTGATGCAAACAGTCATCGTATTTAATACACATGTATGCGTGTGTGCATGCCCATGGAAGACATGTATTTTGTATGAGATAAAATGTGGTGCTAGAAACTTAAATACAGTTTTATGGGTATTGTTAATGTTGTTTTTCAATTAAAATTGAAGTTTAATCTTGATTATATGCATAATAAAATATTTCATTAAAAGCTAATGTATATTATTAAAGTAAAACTCTAATTACGACAAGAGAACAATACTAACTATATTAAAGTAATACTCTAATTACATATGAAATTGCATCTAATTAAGTATCTTCGTCAAATGGGTAAATGTTACATTTAAACTAGATACGAGTATATTAGATTTGATTAAAATAAATCACCACTCTTTCTTTTCTGTTTTTTTATTTTTATATGTAGAAAATCACCACTCTTATTAATTTTCATGCTTTCACTAAATATCTTACACACATATATAGAGTAAAAACTAATTTGGTACTTTGGATTAAGGGTGAGAATAAGCTACATTGACCAAATAAGCCTTTGATTAAATATAGGCCTAACATGTATAAGAAACTTAAGATGAAAGTCTGACTTATTATGTGTCATAGGATTTAGTTTTAGGTTTAACTTGACCTATTTGAAAGCCTATCTTAATTTGTTAGCATACTTAAAGATTTATTTTATATTAAATCTTTTATATAAATTCAACTTTTCTTCACATTGAATAATAGATTCATAAATTATTGAAAAAAATTCTATCTAAATCAAACTATAATTTATAAAAATTAAAATTGTCGATATTCAAAACATGAGATAAAGATGAAAATAGTGCAAAGTAAGTTTTATAAGAGTCGATTGATTAAAAACATAGGTATCTGTTAGGTGTTTAAAAAATATGGATGTCCATGAAAGTGACCCCTCATTGATAGTCAATTTTTTCAGTAGTGTGTATGATTTTGATATATTATGACAATTTTAATATAATAATAATATTAAATAAATTATTTTAATTTATATTTACTTAAATCGGTTTATTATTAGACCTAATTTTTTTTAAAATGATCTAAAATCTGACCTTTTTAATTGAGTAGATTTTTATAAAAGTTTAAGCCTTATTTATCTTGAGAAAAGTCTAACCTGATTTGATGTAAGTAATTAGATCATAAGCCCATATCGAAGACCCGAGCCTATTCTCACCTCTACTCTTTGTAGTTTTTTCTTTGTTACATCTCTGAATAGTTGAATATCATTGATGTCCAGTACTAATGCACATAAGTTTTTAGCAACAAATGTCATCAAATTTATATTTCATGAATAGGAGACAAATGCACGTACGTGCTTACTGTCGTGAAATTGATATGTACCATAATTGGGATGGTGGACTGGTGGAGGGTTATACTTGTGGAAAAGAAGAAAATTGTTAAAAAAATACTTGAGCTATACTGATTTTTCTTAAAATAGGAAAACTTGATCCATTCCACTTCATTGCGCATGAAAAGCTTTGTGTTAAGAAAGCATAATTCATTGAATATACTGTAATACTTCAAAAAATTAGTCTCTTAACACTGGATTGATAAAATAGTAAGTTTTTTTTAAAAAAAAAAAGTCGTTTATTTATTTTTACTTGATTTAATATTATAATTTTTAATTATTATACTTATCTGATTTCGTTAATTTATACATAAAATGCTTATGTTTTCATTTTTATACCTGAATTGATTTATCATTTTAAAACTTCTTTTATTTAAAATAGTAAAATTTACCCAAAATCTGAATTTTTTATCTTCAAAATTTATCTAACCTCTTTTCTTAGCCGTTTAATTTAATCAATTAATCAAAATTTCATATAAACTATGATAATATATGATAAAAAAAAAAAAGGCTCTAGCGCTTTTATGGCTTAGGGTTATCTCAAGTAAATTATATTATTTATAAGCTTGAACATTTAACATGCATGAGCTTATTTTGTATGTTCAAAGCGAACTCTATTACACTATTACGCCTGCTACTACAAATTTTTGTGTTGGCATTGGATGTGCATTTAGATGAACTCCTGTTTAAGCAATTTGGCAGCTCCCCACCTATAGGAATTGAGAACATATTTACAAGGAAGAATAGATTTGCAAACGTCTTGGTAAACATTGCATGTGATTTGGGCCGGGTTGAATCTAGTGATGATATAGGAGCATTCTCCTACTTAAGTCAACTTTTAATTTCCGATGTTTGGAGAGTCCTTACTCCCCGTTTAGTTCCTATATAATCTTCTTTTGAGCTTTAGGCTCAATTGAAATAAAATTTGTTTTAAATATATGCTTTAACTTCTAAATATCTTTTCAAAGAATATCTATGAGGCTCTGTATGAGTTAAACATTTTATGTTCATGATTTTACAAGAAAATTTATAAATATACACTCATTTAGTTTTTTTATTTTATTTCACTTCATTTTCTTTTTATTTCTTTCTATTTTTTTATTATATTACTGACTATACGTATATTGGTTTCTCACTTTATCTATTTTTTTATTCTCTTTTATTTTTCGCCCCATTCCATCCCATCTTAACCTTTTGAGGTAGTTGTTGATTATAACCCATTTTATAAATAAGATCAAAGATAAAAAAAGTTGTCTTGAGAAAAATGAAAATGAAAAGTGTACTTTTCCGATGTTATATCCTTTGTCATGTTACTATTACTTGATATTGAAGGATTGTATACTCTTTTGTATCCGGCGATCGTTTTTGAGTCAAGATTTACATATATTTAATCTTTTTGCATTACAACATGTGAGGTTAAGGGAATGTGTATTCTTCGATACCTTGTGATCGTCTTTAAATTGAAATCAACACATATTTAACTTATATGTACCATAATGCTTGTGGGGGAAGGATTGCGTACATACTAGATCTAGTTGGACTCCATATATACTAGATCAATGCTTGTGGGGGAAGGATTGTGTATATACTCTTTGGTTTTTGTTGAATCGACCTACTTGAGACCCATTGATCCAGATGTTAAATGATCTAGTTTAAATATGATGTTATTATATAACACATATTAGATTTAGAAGGCAAGACAAATTATAATTTCAAATCCTAGGAAATCTATTATGAAACAAAAAGTAAAAAAAAAAACTAATTGATTGAAAAAAATGAATTTTAAATTTCAGAGAAATATACTTTATAATTTATTTAAATAACATAGAACACATGTTTTAGAATGCAGGGCATGCTTTTTCTTTTGAGAATAATAGTCACATTTTCTTTAACACTCTACTTCAAAGACTCTTTTTTATGATTGATTACAAATAATTGAAAATTATCCATTTTTGTATGTTTTGTTTCTCATTTAATATAAATCAAGAAAAAAATTATCTAATGTGAAATAAAACCTATTAAAAATATTAATTTTCAATAAATTTTAAGTCTTTGAGGAAAATGTCACACGGAAAGATGAATTTCTTATATATTTTTGTTGGAAGGGAAAACAAAGATTAGAGCGAGGGTGGGGGATAACACGCGCAGTTTGAGGAGAGTGAGGTAGTAGTGTGTAAGAAAGGGTCATAAATACAAGGTACAGCGTAGGAAGGGCATTGGTCGCTCCGAGAACGAAAGAGGCAAAGGTGGCCCTCTTCCCGTACTCTTGGATGGGACTTTTCTAGAAAGAGTTTCCGTTTACTACTATTATTCTCATTTCCTTTTCTGATGCCAAAACCTATCACAAACTCAAACCCCTTCACTCTTTCTTTATTTGCATTGCATACTGTGCTCCTGTAGAGTCGCAGATAAGAAACAAATGTTAAAATACACTTTTTAACATGTTTTTTTAAATGTATTTTTATTATTGATTAAAATTAATTAAAAATTATTTTTTTTTGTAGAATTTATTTTTCATTTAATGATTTTTTCTTTTAATTTTATAATTTTTAACTAATGTGTGTTAATAGCAACGTGTAAAAAAGTGTGATACTAACAATTATTTAATATTTCAAGGAATTCATTCCCCAAAATACCCTCCTCCACCACCCCTAATTACTTTCCTATTTTGTCCTCCGCACATGGTAAAACGTAGTCATAATCCTAAAAAGATAAAAACGCTTGGAGGTGCTTTGCTCATCGAAATGATTAACGATTAGAATTTAGAGGCTAACAATAACAAAAGCTAATTTTGTGTAATTTATCTTTCTTGAGGACTCCTCGCGCTGTCTATTTCCATTACTGGGTAATTAGGCGCCAGAAACACGAGGGAGAAAGACAACCCCGGGATGCTTTTCGATTTGGTTAACGTGGGAAAGTTGTTTAAGAAAGAGATGGTTCTTTCTTTCCCTATTTTCCCAACTCGTATTTAACTCTCTGACTCCCTCTCTAATAAATAGAGAGGAAAAAACAGTAAAAAAAGAAAAAAAATTGAAAGAAAGGATCAAACACAAAAAAAATCACAAATAAATAGTTAATTAAAATTATATTAGTCTTAATTTTCTTAAATAAAATTAAATTTCATCTTAAAATTAATTTATTAATTTACATTGAGTGAAGTTATCTAATAAATATATAAATTATATTTTAAGGAGTGACCCTCATACGGGATTTGATATTTCTCAACAAATAAGATTTCAACGGTAAGTTTTATGAATTCAAAACACATAATTGAAAAAAATAGAATTTTATTAAAAATGATTAATTAATTTCTCAGAAAAGATAAAACGATAAATACTGTGACATGATAAAAAAACACAAAAATAAAAATTAAAACATAAATAGAAATATTTGTTTTTTCGAGTGACGAATGACAAAAAAAAAGGACAATTTAGAGAGAGTGGAAATAATGAGTCACATTGAAAAGTAAAGAGAGAAGCAAGTGGTGTGAGAGAGAGAGAGGGGGTGTTAAGGAGAGGGTGAGATGCCTTCGTCTAAGCTTGCTCAAACTGGCCTCGTCTATGCTGTATTGGGCAGTTGTGGAATACAAAGATCTTTGAACATCTCCTTTACTACATTTTTGCAACACCTACCCCTTTCTCTCTCTCTCTTTCACTCATCCTAGGTTTGATTTTTCCTTCTCTCAATTCCCAACCTCGCATCTCCCATTATTTTATTCTCAAACCACGACAACAAAAGCACAAACTTGGTTTCTCAATTTCTTCCTCTCGATCCTACCCGAGTTAAATTAAAAACAAGAGGAGAGAAAACAAAACAGAACAAAATAAAGGTTTGGTCTTTTGAAGTGGGAGTGAGGAATCAGACATCTGGGTTGGTTGCTTGCTAGGTTCGGTTAATGTTAGAATGTGGGATCTCAACGACTCACCCGATCAGAGGATTAACAAGGACGAGGAATCCGAAGAAGGGTGTTCTTCCCTCAATAAAACTTCCTTCGATGGAGATGATGACAACAACAACAACAAAGGCAAAAGGGTTGGATCTGTTTCCAATTCAAGCTCTTCAGCAGTAGTCATCGGAGACGGGTCAGAAGAAGAGTACGAGGAGGAAGAAGAAGATGAAGAAGGTGTTGGTGTTGGTGGTGGAAGAAGTATGAAGAAACGTAGCAGCAAGATTTTCGGGTTCTCTGTGACCCAAAATGAAGAAGAGTCCATGGACAGTGACCATCCACCTGTGACTAGACAATTTTTTCCGGTGGAAGATGCTGACGTGGCGGTTGCAACCGGTGGTGGTGGAACCGGTGTAAGCTCAACGTTCCCTCGTGCTCACTGGGTAGGTGTGAAATTTTGCCAATCAGAAACACTTGGCACCGGAAAATCATCAGTGGAAGTTTCTCAGCCTATGAAGAAGAGTCGCCGAGGACCGAGGTCAAGGAGCTCTCAGTATAGAGGAGTCACCTTCTACAGAAGAACGGGTCGCTGGGAGTCTCATATATGGTTAGTAATTAATAATTTCCTTCCATTTCATGAAAATTGTGTTTCTTTTTCCTTCTCGACAATCAAAATTTGATTTGTTTTTTTTTTTTTTCTGGTTCTATTTGTGTTGCAGGGATTGTGGAAAACAAGTGTATCTAGGTAAGTTCATTGTCAACTATTATGATTGTGTATGTGTGTGAAATGTGAAACTGTGGCAGTTATTTTTCCTAAATATTGTTTTAAGCGGCTAAAACGGTTTTTTGTGTGTTTTTTTGTCTTGGCTGTGATGTGGTGGTAGAGACAAAGAGTGTGGGTGGGATTTTTTTTTTTTTTTTTTGTGGTGACTGACTTGATGGTTTTTGTCTGGGTAAAATTTGTCTAGGTGGATTTGACACAGCACATGCGGCTGCTCGGTGAGCCCTTGCCCCCCTCCTCTAGTATTATACCAAGCTTGTAATATAACTTTTTCTATGTCTTGAATTGAACCTAATCTAATTATCAAATATTATAAATCACATTTCGTTGTGGGGGAATGTGAGGCTCAAAGAAAATTGTGTATTTTCCATCTCTCTTTGCAGTGCATATGATAGAGCGGCTATTAAATTCCGAGGAGTGGAGGCGGACATTAACTTCAACATTGAAGATTATGAAGATGACTTGAAGCAGGTGATCAATTTGTGAATATTTATATTTTGTTTTATCTTATCTTGAACAGTCACACCTCATACGTATAGGATCACCTTATCTCCTACAGTTAGTGCTATTTTTTCTGTCTTGAAGTACTCTCATGATTTTGTTAAATGCAATGTTAATAGATGAGCAATCTTACCAAGGAAGAGTTCGTGCACGTGCTTCGCCGACAAAGCACTGGATTTCCGAGAGGGAGTTCCAAGTATCGAGGTGTCACTTTGCACAAGTGTGGAAGATGGGAGGCTCGAATGGGCCAATTTTTAGGGAAAAAGTATGTGTTATTTTCTTATCTTTATTTCTTTTTTCTTGAATTTTCTATTTGTTGTTGCTATTCTAAATTTTTCTTAATTGTCATGACTGAGATTAATTCTTATGATTCATTAGGTACGTTTATTTGGGTCTCTTCGACACTGAGATCGAAGCTGCAAGGTAATTAACATATCTTGTTTTGGTCACGTTGTTAATTGTCATTTCTTTTTCACCTTCCAATTACTAGATTACCCATCTCTATCAAAGAATATAAACTATTATTATTCATCTTTAGGGTTTTAATTTTGGTCCACACTTTTACCATAGGGCTTATGACAAAGCTGCCATAAAATGCAACGGCAAAGAGGCGGTAACAAATTTTGATCCCAGCATCTATGACAATGAGCTCAATTCCGGTAAGCGATGATGGACTACATAAAACTATATACTTTTTTTTCTATTAATTCGTGTTTATGTTTTATTAATTACATCCACATATATAATTTATGTGTATATGTATACGTATTAGCAGAATCCACAGGTAACGCTCCAGATCACAATCTGGATTTAAGTTTGGGCAATTCAACTTCAAACCCTGGCAACGATCAAGCGTTGGGGAATCAAGCCCCAAATGCTGTAACCCATGATCAGCACATGCCATCTGAGTCTAATTGGCGTAATGGGGGAATCAAGCCTAAGGTTCTTACTTCATACACTTTATAATATAATTTATTATTAGTAGTAGTAGTAGTATTTTGTTTGATGGTTTGTTCATTCCTTTTTAAGTTTCCTAATATTCTTCCTTTTTATTTCCTGCTTATTAATTTTTCCATTCAGCTGGTGAATATACTCCCAAAACCATGTTACAGAAGCAACAACAAGGACACACATGGAAGGGATGTGCACGGGGAGAGTGAAACACTGAGGATGCTAAGTCAAACCCACCTTCATTCTCCAGCCTTCAATGAAATGCAACAAAGATATGGTCCCTACAGGTCTCCGGGAGGAGAGTCTCAAATGCTTCAAAATTTTGCGCACATTCACCCACCAAATTTTCATGTGGGTACCTCCTCAATTAATTTTACTTTAGCTCACACATTAAATAGACATAAGAAAATATAGAAACACGAGCCACCCACTATTATTACCATCATTGAAACACATTAGCATTAGAATTGTAAGCACAATTCTTTTTTCTCGTTAACCAATGTCCTTTGAGTATGGGTTAATAAATTAATTGAAAAAATTATTTATTATAGAAATCATAACATAGAGAAACAGTATAATTTTTTATCTTACAATAAAAATATTTTCATTTTAAATTTTTTAAGAACACATGTTAGCATTTTTTTATAATAAATATTTATATTTATATTTATATTTAATTTGTAAATTTGTAAATGTAGTTTCCCAGAAGCAGCATTGGAGGCCGAATTGGGAGTGATCTTTCATTATCAGTGGCTGATCAACAACAGTGGCAAACCGGGCCTTCACGTTATTTAGCAACTGCTGCAGCATCATCAAGTTTCCAACAAGAGATAAGACCCTCTTCTCAAGGTTGGCTGCAGAAAAATGGGCTCCACAGTCTCATGAGACCCTCATGATCCCTATTATAAATAGAGAATTTTCTGCCTCGCCAAGTACTAGTTACATTCAAATAATCGTAATCTGCTCCCTAAGTAATATTATTATTGTTACCCTTCCAGGGTTTCACCCCCAAAAAATTATTATTTTCTTTTCTTAGCATGTAAAATAGGATGCAGTGTTAGATTGTGTCCATGTCCAACCCAGACCCCTCGTCACACAAGGCCACAACTTTACTATTGAGGTGAAAAAGAAAAGGATAAAAGAAAAGAAAAAAAAAAGAAGAGAAAATCCAAATTGGGAACTTACTACTGGTCTGGGGTCAGTCAAACTAACAAACGGACGAAATCTTTAACTAGATATTCTGGGCTCTGACTAAAATTTTAGGATCTTATATAACTCTGATTTTATTGCTTTTCTGCGGTTGTGGTATATTTATGACAGCACCTATTCGTTTCTTGATTTGGGATGTATTGCTATCACATATACATGGTTGTTGTCAATTTGTTCCTTATTTCTCTTTGGTCTTTGAAAAAAACACTTTTCCAAGGAAAGATGCTAGCTTTGGTTGCTTAGAAGGGAAATAATGCCGGGTTGTTTATCTTTGACAAAAAAAAAGTTGAGACAACAAATCTAGCCAAAGCCTAAATGAGAAAAAAAAATCAAAGCTATAATGAATCGGGGAATTTTGTTTTTTGTATTTTTTATATGGATATATAGGAGTAGGGAATCAGAGATACAAAATGGGTTTATTTTCTGGTGTCTTGGAAATGTCATCGGATGGTGATGAATAGTCTCAATCAACGGTGTCCTTTGAATCAGTTCTCTCGGCCAAAAGCAGTCAGACAAAGCCATTATGGTGAGAGGGACCTATGGTTGTTTGTCTAAAGCTTCAAAAGGATACTGATACATGGAGTGAGAGAGAGTGAAAAAAAAAAAAAAAACAAGCGACCAAAAGGGTATAACGGTAAAGGGGTTTTGAGAGGGTTTAACGCTATAACTAGCCATGTCAGTTTTCACCTTTACGACAAAGCAGAAAAGTGAGGACATAAATTAGTGTCTTTGACATTGATTAAAAAGATAAAAAGAAAAATTATAAAAAGATATTTTGATAATCATAGCTCACATTTTGAGAGAAAAAAAACAATGAAAGATTGATATACATATGATACATAGGTGATATGATTTAATAAGAAAAAAAAATAAAAAATAATAAAATTATCAATTAAGTATTTTTAATTTGTAGGTGTCAAAAAAAATATTATTAAAAAATCATAAAAAAATATAAATAATATAATTTATGTCTTTTAGAAAAAGATTTTTTTTTTAATTTTTTAACTAGTGTGGTTAGTAACAATGTTAATTATAAAAGCAAAAACAGGTTTTTTTTGTTTTATCATATAATAATAGGAGGGGATGTACTTTTGTGGAGCAGAGGTTTCATTGGTTAATAGATTGGTTGGGTTCAACTATTCTAGACTTGTGAGTTTGAGAGGGAACATCTTCTGACTCGTTAATGAATCAGACTCAATGTTTGATGATAAAACTTTGTTATCTCGTAGGTTGCAAAAATAATGTGACATTAAAATAATGGTCCATTTCTTCTTTGGACCTTCTGGTTTGGTAAACAACTAAAAAAATCAATTAAAGCATACAAGTTTTCGTCATCACCGGCGTCATCTTACATATTTTGAGCAAAAAGTATGCTCCAAATAATTTAATATAATGAGAACGAAGTTTTAGTTTAGTTGTACTCCGTTTTACTACCAGAATGGAAAAATGATTAAACTTGATGAGTCTGCAAACCTCATTATTTGAGTAAGGAAAAACGATACCCTTTCGTCTATAATATTGATTGATTTGTTGTTACAGCTCACCTCCAAAATGAGATCATTACATTTTTTTGTTTCTTTTCGATGAATTACATAAAAAGAGAAATATAATTAGGGGAGGAAAATATAATAAAAATTCATATAATATTGATATTATCATTTTTATTAAATTATAAATTAATTCTATCTAATGTATTCATTCTTTTACTCTTCTTTTTATCTAGATAGATGAAAAGAAATTCTTATTTTTATTTTTATCTATCTAAATAGTATATTCTTTATTTAATTTTTTTATTTCTCGTAATTTCTCCAATGTCTTCCCTTTATTCTAGCAAAGTATAAAAGTAAGTTTGCTCTAGGTTGTTCTAGATTACAAAAAGACCATCTATTAATAGTCATATTTAATAATGTAATATTTTTAAAAATATTTAACTATAATAAATACATATTTGTATTAAAGTTAGATGCCCAAAAGTAATTGTACCTTAAAAGTGACATTTTTCATTTAGTGTACGGGAATTCGTTATTGTACATTAGAATTTGTGTATAAAAGTATTTTTCAAACTTTAATTCAAATATAGTCTAAACGAAAGATTATAAATTTTGTTTCATATGTATAATAATTCTATTTGATTCGGAAAAAAGATTATTTCTTGCCAAAGATACTCGTAGTGTATACCTTAAAAAATTGCAGGAATATGGGTTGCAAATACACTAAATCTGAAAATTTATTGGTTATATACCCGCATTCAATACCAATAAATGTACGATTATTTTGGATGTGCCTGTAAGGAGTATTGTTTAATTTTCTCTTATCTTTTAAAGTTTAATTGACCAATAAATTTGTGATTTGACTTTGAATAGCACTAAAGCCATAATTACAAAATTATATAGAATCAAAATTCTTTTAAACAAGATTAATGATATTTTTTAAAACGTTTTAATTAAGATAGTAAAATATATCCAAATATTCTTAGTACTCGTAAAAATATCCACAAATCGAATAAGTAAATACTCACAATATTGAGGTTAAGTATAAGATGGATATATATTTATAAATTTACTTGAGGACTAGTGTGGATGGATACTAATATTGTACTATCCAACCCTTTTAGTCATGCACAAATCACACAAAAACACACACACATATATATATAAAATTTTCTATAAAAATAATTATATTTTTTTTATTAATACTTTAAATCTTTTAATCTCTAACAGTATCATTATTCAATCATTATCATAGATTGAAAAATACTATACCTTTAATTAGAGTTTTTGTTAAACGATTAGGACATTAACTTTAATAATGACTATATTTACTACTAAAAAAAAGGTTTTTTACGACGGTTAATAAGTGCATTTAACGACGGTTGATACCGTCATTGTTTAAAATGTCATTAAAATGAAATTAGTTTTTACGACGGTTATTATAATAACCATCTTTAAATGTAGAAACCTTTCAAAGACGGTTATTAGCTAATAGCCGTCTTTGTATGCTATGTCAGAGTTTACATTCAAAGACAATTATTTGCTAATAACCGTCTTTGAACTGTGTGTCAGAATAGGTTTTAAAGACGGTTATTAGATAATAACCGTCTTTAAAAGGTGTGTCAGACTTTAAAATCAAAGACGGTTATTTGCTAATAACCGCCTTTGAATGTTGTGCCAAATTTTAGATGGAGTAGTACAATAAATAGGTTTACCACAAATAACAATATATGCTGAATCATTGTCAACCAGTTTCAACTATTAGTATGTATTTAATAATCATAATTATCTTAAAAATTCATATGAACTGAATCTATCATTCAGGTTTGACAACAATCTCATAAAAGGATTTTGTGTAGAGATGGACACAACTTGATGAATTTGATTCATCAGGTTCTGGAACATCCCCAAGGATCACATCAAACTTCTTTGGAGACATCTCTAGTTCATACCTGAAGATAAAAAAAAACATATTCAGTCCATCTACATTATTTCAATTCATACATTAAAAAAAAAGATTGCAAGAGGAAATGTAATAAAAGTGAAAGATCTCATGGATTGTCAGCAAATTTTTTAATTGGTTGTCCACATATGAACTCATGTGCAACTTTTCATTCCACTAAGAAAGGATTTTTTTTTCTTCAGAAAATGGAAGTATATCTTATGGTTTGTAATCCAACTAAAAAAGAAGGAATTGAAAAGACATGCGCACGGATCAAACCAGCTATGGTCTGTGGTTAATTAAGCATATTAAACTCAGATCATGAATGGAAGACAAGTTTAGTTTGAGTTAAAATCTACATAATCAGTTAACAAGGGATATGCCACACGGTCTCTATATGGACACTTACCTTATCGATATCACATATTATGACTTTCTCAAGGACTTGGTGCCTTGGTGTCTCTCTTGCTCTAGACCATCCACCTCCTCCCGTTATAAATACAGTTTATGGTCTGCTCTTGTCAACAATTAATTGGTTAGAAATGCAAACATTTATCCATAGGATAAAAAAACCTTTAAAAAGAGATATATAGAAGTATTCATCCAATTCTGTCTTTTACAAATGGCCATCCATCACGATAGCCTACTCATATACACAAGGTAAATATATAAGTGAATTATCTATTTGCTGCAAGATAGATCATATAATTAATTAGATTTCTATGTTTGGAGAAAAAAAACTACCATACTAAATTATTATCTGGGCAATCAATGGTATATTTAATTACAAAGCTTAATTGAGAGAAATTAAAGCATATTATCTTAATCAGAAAATTAACAACCTAGTGCAAATACAAGTTAATAACATATACACATGCATGAGTATGTGCTAGCTAGTTAAAGGCATACAGAATGGTACCATGTATAGGGCTGGAAGAACAAGAAAAACACGTATAGGATTACTTTTATCTTGTGAGGCTCCTACAAGCTAATGAATGGATATCCACAATTAATATGAATTGAAGGTTTTGGAAATCTCCACAATCTCATTGTGCCTGCCAGTTAAAATCTTGCTTGAGGGTGCATACAAAGCTTGAATGGCTAGTTAAAAGCTGGTTAATTGAATATGAGAAGAAGAGATTAGAGTCAATTTGTTTAAACTTATTTTAAAAAAATACTTATGTTAATAAAATAAGCAACTTTGTTTTCTCAATATGTTTGTCTAAAGTATTGCATAAAAAATAGTTTTTTGTTTGTTTTAAGAAGAAAATTCTTCTATATGCTTAATAATATAAATACTTTTTAAAAAAATATTTATTTTAAAATTGTTTTATTTAAGTTTAAATAACACCAAGAAGCTGTTCTTGTTGAAAGTCCATCAATAAAAAAAAGGTTAGATAAAACCAGAATGTACAGACCCCATCTAAAAGAGCAGCAAACTAATAAAAAAGAAAATGTGCACGCATGTGATAAACAATCACGATGTTTCATCCACATGCATGACTATCTGTTTGATGGTTAGATGCATTAAGATTTTGGAACTCACTAGCCCCTCGAAGCTACACACTGTGGCACCAAATATTGATGATGAAATATCAAAATCAAGATATGAAATAGGCAGCTTATACACAAGTTCATATGTGACAAGAACACTATTTCAGTTTGACAGAAAAATCGAAAAATTGAAAGCCAAGCCTATCAAAGTACTAATAATTTATTTTATCATTACAATAATTATAAAATATACTTTTTATTATAAAAAAGTATTAATAATTTTTTACTTATTTTCAGCTAATACTCAAAGTAGCTTCTGAAAATAATCATATAGATAAATTTTAGTTTATTTTTTAAAAAAACTAAACAAACACACTAAGAAATTTTAAAAGTGATTTTTCATGAAAAAAGTTAAAACAAATGGGCTCTAAAATGCTCCTGAAATGCCAAAGTTAATTGCATACAAAAAAAAATTTGTATTAACTTCTTCTCGGCAAAACGGTGTCGCCGAGAATCAAGTTCGTTTCGTTGACGCTACTCACAACCGAGCTACTCTTCATGGCTTTCGTTTTCTTCTTCTTCCCCTTCTTCTTTTTAATGCTAGCCTCGGATCCTGAAATGGCGGAGTTGGCTCTTACATCCATGGCTCGATGGTGGCGCGCCACGGCTTCAGTGGCGTCGAGCATGGAGCTAGTATCGCTCTTGGTCCGGTGAAGCTCAGGCATGGGAGTTGCGACGACGGAGGGGTGGGTGCGGCGAACTTGGAGGGCGGTGAAGCGCATGCCGAGCAGAGTGCGGTTGTTGTGGAAGGGTTTGAAATCACGTTCAATTCCAATAACTGGAACGGTGTATTTGAGACATTTTTTTTCTAATTTTATATGGATAGACGAATGAATTAGGCAATGAAAGTGAAAGAGACATAGAGAGGGAAGAGAAAGAGACGGAGAGAGCGAAGAGAGAAGAGAAAGAGGCGCGGAGAGAGGGAAGAAGCGCTGCCCAATGAGAGAGAGAGAGAGAAAGTCACAATTCCAAAAAAAAGCTACTAGCTGTCAGACGGAGAGAGAAAGCAAAAATCACAATTTTAAAAAATCACAATACAAAAAAGTTACCAGCTGTACATTTAATTACGACGGTTTTTTCAAATAATCGCTTTTAAAATCACAATTTTAGGACGGTTATTTGAAAACCATTTTTGTTATTAATAAATTTATTATATATTGTACTTCGATATCTTTTTAAAATGGTTTTTTATCAATCGACGACGTAGTTGACGCGTCGTAGTAGATACTTTTTTTAGTAGTGGTTGTCTTTATAATTTTACTTATTCATGACTTGAATTTGAAGTGATTAATGTTATGTTTACTTTTTTTTTAATATTATGTGTATACTTTTAATGTTATGTTTGAATTATTTAAGAATGAATTTTTACTATAATTATAGTAATTGTTTTAATGAATTTTTTTATTGATTTATTATTGTTAACCTTATACATAAGTAAAATGGTGTAAGTATGAATATTTAGTTACCCAGTAATAACGAGAATGAAGATTAAAATTACTAGTAACATGAATATGAAATCGGATATGAGTATTATTTTTAAATGTGGAATGGATACTATAAGACTTTATCTAAAATCTACTCATTATCATCCCTAATTCTAACCTGAGTTAGGAAAAATATTTAATTTTTATGTCATATCATTGAGGACAAAATTTCAATTTTTTTCATTATGATTACAAGCATTTTTTTAATCGTGATGATCATTTAATGATATAGTCATGCAAATAAATATATAAAATATTAATATCTCTTTGTAAATTTTGTGTATTTATGCAAAATGTTTTTTTTAATTCATAGTATTAATGTATCTAAGCTGATAATATCTTGAAGAGCTTATAATGGATGAAGAACTACCGTGGTCCAGGATTTAGATCCCGTTATACAAACCCTCACGAGAGTAAGTTAAGAATCATGAGAGCCAGTGCAGGATACATGAACAAGTAGAGGTTCAGTGAGTGGTGGTCCAAAGATTTGATGCAATGGACCTTGATTCTACGTAAAGAAAAGAAGAGAACAAAGCCAGTAAATTGCAGATTGGAGTACAAAGTGAGACTCTGCAGTTCAGTGTTCAGTATAGGTTAAAGCCCGTCTCACCTTAGATCTTTTTTTCTTTGCATCTTATCAATGAGACACTGCTACACCCCAGACAGACTCATTTCCCTTTCACAATTTCTCTCTCTTTCTACCCCCAACATCCCTCTTTGTTTTTTCTTTCTTTTTCTTAGTAGGTTTATTTTACCCTCGGAAGTTTAAGATTTAAGGCAAATATAAACAAAAAAGGTAAAAGAAGAAACACGGGAAATGTTAAACCTACATGGCATTTTTAAGAGAGTGTATAACTGGAGTGAAAAGAAGATAGATATATAGGAAATAAAATAAAATAAAAGAAAGTGATAGATAACGAAAATAATTTAATAAAAAAATATGAGTAAAAAAAGAAAAACCTGAAGTGTATAATAATAATAATAGATAAAGGTTGTTGTACCCTATTCTTGATCTTGACTTTTATTTGTACATTTTACCTGCAAATGTCGATACATGTTTAAAACAAAAATAATAATAATTATGTACAAATAGAGAATAAAAAAAATAAAAAATCTTTAATATAATTTTTCATCTAGTCAATTTTGTCTCATTCTCTCACTTCTACTCACTCACTAGGAAATTACCCAATTACAATTGCCCACCACAAACATATCCAATTGCAGTTACAAAATTTTGTTTATAGATAGTTTCTTCCCTTGGTGGGGTTTCTTCTCGCTTCCTCTAATCTTCTCTATCTTTACTTTCATTTTAATTTTCTCATCTCCTTCCAGAATTGGGATCAGTTCTAGATCATTGGTTGGGGATTGATCAAGTTGCCGAATATCTTTATTTTCTTCCCTGTGATGCTGAGTTCCCACATGAAGTTGAAGAGAAGAGGGCACTTGAAGTGATTAGTTTTTCTTTTTGTTGATGTTGTTTTCTGATTGTTTATCTATGCCTCGATTTTTCTGTTTGTTGATCAATTTCATGTTTTTTAGTTTCATCTTTTCAATTCAGTTTTTTTTTTGGGTTTATAGTGTTTCTTTTTTCCTTTTGATTTTTTTGGGTTGCAACTGTTTTTGATAAAATTTTTATTCTTTTATAAATTTTGAAACTACAATTGGATAAGTAGCACATTTTTCTCCCTCACATCCTTCTCTTATGCTTCTTCTCATCACTTTATCTATTTATCTCCAATTTTTTTTATTTCAACTTATTCTTACACATCTTTCTATATTTTATTTTGTTTGTTTATTACTAATTACTATTTTAATTAATTTAACATGATTTTCATGAGATATGCAATTGAAATTGTCATTATCAACAAAGAAATAATTTATGAAAAAAGAGAGAGAGAGAAAATATTTTTTTCAAAACCAAGATTAGTGTAATTTTTCTATGACAATTGATTATTTTTATTTTTAGTTATATTGTTCAGTTTGTTTTTAATTCTGTCATTCATTCAATAGAATTAAGAAATTATAATATATTAGTTTTTGACGTAATAGAAGAATAAAATATGGACATACAGATACCATAACACCTGTATTTTCGATGATAATAATAATAATAATAATAATAATAATAATAATAATAATAATAATAATAATAATAATAATAATAATAATAGGTGACCTGAAAAAGAAAAAAGAAATCCAAAAGAGTAACCTCGGTCCAGTGAAAAAAAAAAAATGGAAATCCAAGAGAGTAAAGTCATCAAGCAAATGGGTTGGGGGTCGAGACCACCTTTTTTACCCTTTAAGTTGGGTGTTTCTAAATATGGGATTTCTTGAACGGTTGGAAAATAATTGGGGTCTACGTGCAACAAATTTTCTTTTTTCAAAGACAAAGTTCTTTCCCCATCCTATAGTTTTTATAGGAAATGAATTCTCAGCAGTTGTGCTTGAGATCTCACTCTTTCAAAATAAATTATATATTTTAAATAATTGACTCAAAAAAATTTATACTCTTGAGTGATGACTAGAAAACCCTGCATTTGGTTTATGAAAACACGAAATCAAGGTCATTTTTATAATAATTGGTGGCAAGTGGTGAGTGTGGTTGGCGAGCTTGTGTTTGATGCTACTATACTATATACTATATAATAATAAATCTGTGCACATGATAGTGACTGCGACAGAGGCTAGGACTTGTGTGAGGAGTCATTGGTCCTATCACACACATTGTGCTCTCAATTGTTAGATCGCTTTCATCATTCACTCAGACAAACTACTCCTTTGGTTTTCCATTCTGGGACGCGCTTCCTCCCTCTTCTCTCTCTCATTCCAGTTTCACCGACTACAAATATACACTACCTTGTGTTGTGTGTGCCTTATCTTATCTTATTTATCTCTCTTGTTGTTGCATACACAATATACACTTTCCTTTTCTGGTATTCTTGTGGGTTTGTTATTGAATTCACCTGCATCTGCTTGGAGTTTTCTACCATGCATAATAGCGAGGAGGTATATGTGTAATTTTGTGTTAGATTAGATCCTACACGTACCCATGTGAGATTTCAGCAGCCGTTCCTCCCACATATGGTTATTTTGTCTTTACCATCACTTCCATATTTAATTAAATTTGGCTATTTATAGGAGAATAAGATTCTTTTATAATGAATATTTCTAATATAAATAAATAACTAAAGTGTATTTATGAGTTTGCATTTCCTTTTAAAAAATTGTATATTTTTTCCTAATTGATGATATTAGTACGGAATAAATTTTATTGAAAAAGAATTTAAACTCTAAATCACTTAATTTAGAGAAATAAATCATTATTATATTTTTCAACCTTTGTTGGCAACTTTATTTAGAATAGTAAGTTATTTATTTAAAACGGTCATAATGTTAATAACTTGTATGTTTAAATTAAAAGGAAAAATACACTTTAGTATTATTATGTACAAATTTTGCAAAAGAATACGGTTGAGGATAAAATTATATAAGTGTAATATTGGAAGTATTTTTGGTATATTTTCCAATTAAAATTAAAATTTTATTTTAATAACAAGTTTCGGTTTTTAATATTGGATTTTATGTAAGTTGTTGAAATAAAATTTTAGTTTTACTAAGTATTATCCTATGCGGAGTAATTAGTTGAAGGACATAATTAAAATAAAGTTTGCAAAATTACCTTCCAAATAACTTTTATTTTATGTTTGTTTTCCTATTTCTTGATTATCTCTTCAATATATAGGAAGAAATTAACCATTAACATTATATAGACATACATCATAAAATATAAATTTATTCAAATTCACATTCACTCCTTTAGTTTTTTTATTTTTATTTTTTATTTTATTTTAAATATTGAGCATCCCTTACATATTATCTGAAATAAATTGTCACTTTAGATCAATCAAATTCATATCTAATTTATCTAACTGAATTTTTTTCATTTAAAATTGGAAAAATATTTGAGCACTTAGATTTAGTAATTTTTCACTTAACCATATGGATGAGTAATTAAATAATGTTAATCCAATTATGCTGTATATGAGTGATTTAAAAACATTATATTTTCTGTAAAAAAATATTATATTAATTATGATTTGTAAATATCTTATTTAAGAATTGATTAAGAAAATCAAAGAAACTAAAATTTTCAGTCGATTAAATAACTAATTAAAGAAGAAAACTATTGATTTGATTTATAAACACATAATATACGTGTCAAAAAAATCAAAAGAGTTCTACTATTTATAATTACAAATATGGCTACATCACGGTGTGTTTGATTCACTAAAAAAAATAAAATAAAAGATTAAACATCACAAAAATATCTATCTAATGTTTGATTTAAAGAATGATTGAGGGAAAGTATAGAATAAAGAACAATTGACTAGACAAATTCCCCAAAACTTGTAATTCACTAAATATTGGTATAACTTTTTGTCCAGTGTCTAGCAAAAGTAAAAATATAATACTATCTCTATTCACCTCCCTCATGTCCCTCGCTGCGGATCTCTTGTACCGCTCCTCCCTCTCCATTCTCGTCATCCCCAACACCTATCTCGCGGCCAACGATCACCTTTCCGCGATTGTCCTCGCCGACGTTTTTCGCTATCACGTCCTCCTCCAGTTCCTCTTCTGATTCGACCTCTGCGCCCTCCCCACCTACAACAAGTTCATTATCACACTCCTTCAAACCACTGACCACGCATACATGTGCACATTTTTATTAGTTATTTGAAAGTTAAAAAAAGAAAAATTAAATCACATGTTTGATGGAAGTTGTATAAATGAGTTCCTACATACTTTCGATTCTTTTTTCATAACAAGCAGAATACTGAAATTAAAAAAACTGTGAATATAAAAAGAATTAAAACTCAAATTTAATAAAATTTTCCCACTAACGTTCTTGTTTTAAAGAAATCATTGTCATCATCGTACATGATAATTCATTTTACCATTAAGGGTTAGACAGGGTAGTAAACGAGTTTCCATTTCAAAATGAGAATCAAATTTCAAACCCAAAATCAATACGATACTTGTTGGGAAGACTTCATAATTAATGAGTATTCATAACATTATTTGAGGAATTAGTCGTACGATAGTGTCTGGTGAAAAACAAAAAATGCATTGCATTATAATTCGTTATTTAATTTAATTTTCAATTCAAATATGTCTTTATTTGTAACAAAATGTAATAATTTCAAAATAAAATATATTTACGATTCTATAGTAATCAATGGTTATTACTTAGATATTTTTTTTATCACTTTAAATTATTTAACCACACAACTTATAAAGATATACTAAAGTACTAAACATTATTCAAATTGTTGATCCAAGTGCCAGTAATTTATTCTTGAGAATACCTGACCTAATGATATAGAATAGATTTGAATTTTCTTTTGTAGCATATTAGCATGTGTGATAATAGCCCATATAATCTCAGACATGGGACTAAGAAAACCCAGTCTAGATTAAACAAGAAACCCAGGCATTATGTATTGTATGTTTATAATAGAATTGCGAGACATCAAGGCATATCTGATATTTTCCACCCAACTAGCCATATATTACAAAATAATCATCAACGAGACAAAAGCCGGTAACATGAATAAATTTCATTTCACATTTTGAAAGGAAAGTTTTTCCTACGGCACATAATAAAAATAAAAGAAAAATCGAAGAGAAAGGAAAGTATACGGAAAATCTATCATAAATCTAAAGTTGAGACTCTAAAAGAAATTGATTCAATACTAATTTGTTAGGTCATAAATAAGATTAGTGTCTCAGCATATCTAGTATTTGGAAACCTCATTTATTCCTTTCGTCACACGTTAAGCAACCGGACCACATATGCATGGACTGTGGTGACCTCTTGTGAGTGCAACACCTACTAATGGAAGGTTTGGCTTATGGTCCCCTCTTCCTTTTCTCTAAAGAGATAAGCTACAAATGAAGATTGATGTGTATGCATGCTCTCTTCCTCGCTAACTATTAATTAACTTTCATTTTCTAATGTCTACTGTTTTAGTTCTATCGATTGTTTTGTCACTAACTTAAGCATCTGTAACATCATTTTGTTCATTTCTGTAGGGACAGAATACGTTGCTATTGATTTATTAGTTAAGGCTGGACTACATTTTGTTCCGTAATTATCACTTGGTTTAATCATCAAATAATCAAAGCCGTGCTTATTGGTAGCGCGTTGCTATTCTATCTCATTGGCTACTGTATGTTACTGAATAAATAGGGGGAAAAAGATGTATATGAAAACAAGTTCAATGTTAGTAGACTAAGTTTGACACAATAATTAGAGGGTTAAACAAATTACTATACTCAAAACTAGATAAAAGATTTCTTTTGTTACTATCATGTTATAGATGCAACGCAGTCATTAATTTTTTTATTAATGATTAATTTTTGTTAAGAAATTTAATTGATTAATATTAGTGAAGTTTTACTTTTTGATTATGTTTTGTTTTATTTTGTTTTTTTTTTAATTTACAAGACTAGAATTTGAAATCTTACTTAAGAGGTATGAGTTGCTTTCACCCGGATCTAACAATTTATTGGTAACTTAATAAAAGCTTGAGGAAAATATAACTCAATTCTTTTGATCAACTACAAATTATAATGCGGCAATTGGGGTGAAGGTAGAGCAAATTATTAAAAAGAAAAGAAATATGAAACTTCTCATTAATTGGTGGAGAGCTTATTGGTATCTAGAAAAAAGCTTTAGGAAAGTATAACTGAATTCTTTCGACCGACTATAAATTATAATGCAACAATTGAAGTGAAAGCTAGGGAATGGTAAATCCTAGAGAACATTATTAAAAAGCAAAAGAAATATGAATCTTCTCATGGGTAGATTGAGAGCTTTTTGTTCACTTGAAAATGTAATAGCACTATTACACAAAATTCCTTTTACGTTGTCAACATTGATTTATAAAGAATCGATGTAAGTACACTATATCAGTTTTAAAAAACCTAATGTAGAATAGTCAATTCTACATCAATTCTTTTTTGAATCGATGTAAAATTGGATATTCTATATTACTTCAAATAATAATTGATGTAGAATCATTTCTCTTCTTACAAATTCGAATTCCCTCTTACTCTTGTCTCATTCCCTTTCGAACTCACCATTGCTCTAGCTTCTTAAACCTTTGAAACCTATCGTGACATCACTGTCACTACATCTCATTTTCACTACTACTACCACCACAACCAAAACCAAAACATTTTACTTTCGAATTCCTTCTCCTCACGCTCATCAAACCCTACTATGACACCACTGCCACACATCTTGTTTTCACTGCCACTACATCGAGTCTCACAAAATGTCGCCATTGAAGAATGTCTGATTTTGTTCTCCCTTCATCTACCAACCATTTTTAATCCTTAATCTCTAATGCATTTTTTTTAAGTTTCTTGATAAGAATTGTGTAAAGCAATTCACCAATTAAGATGTGGTATAATTCATTTTAACCTAGGATTTAGTGTATATTTTGTAAATTGTGATTGGTTGGGGTACTTTCTATTCATTTAATAATATGGTCCATGTATGTGATTTCTCTTAAGTTGGGAATAAATTGGAAAATGTTTGATGTTGTTTTCATGAGGGAAAAAGGGCTATTTGGTAGTTGAAAATGAATATTTTGTAGAAGACCTAGTTGTTGCCCTGTATTTATATCTTGTGTAAAATTAATTATTTTATGAGTTTACTAATGATTATTAATGTTGAAAATGGACCCAAATTGGTTTTCCACTGGTATGCAAAAAAGAAGTTGGATGTTTCATATTGATTTGAGACTTAGCATGGAAATTTATTGACCCAGAACAATTATTCCATTAATGTTAAATTACCTTATCAAGTGACAAAAATACCATAAGAAAGGGGGATTAAATTGTGTTTTCACAAACTTTGGTAGCTTTTTATAAATAAATTGTATTTTGATATAAGTTAAAAAAGAGATAGCTCAGTTTTAAGAAGAATTGTTCTAAAAATTGCAAACAATTCTAAAAAAAAAAGGTTTTCACATTTTAAGAAGATGTTTAGTTAAAAAGACTTCGATAAAAAAAAAGAGGTTCAGTTTTAAGAGTATTTGTCAAAGGAGTTTTCTGCCTTAGTGATAAACAAAAACCAATAAACAATATACAGATAAAAATCAATGCATAGAGATAGGAAAAAGATGATGCACAATAATTTTTATATTGGTTCACCTTAATTGTTGATTGTTGGATGATGGATGATATAGATAGAGTGGACGAAAGTGGTCGTCTGGTCCAGTACTCTTGTCTTCAGTATTGGTCATCCAATCTTTTGTAATATGGTGGAGCGTTTAGTTGTATAGAAGGGAGTGTCAAGTCTGGTGGTTCATTAACATAGACTGTGTTGTAACTATAATTTTTTTTTTTTGTTGTAATTGTTTTTGGTTAGAAAGCTAGATGTTATCTCCTTTATAAGAAGCCCTATATTCTAGGTTCAAAGAGATCTTGAGAGTGATTTGAACCCTTTCATTGTCAATTCTGTTAATCGCAATAAATTTAACAATTTTGTGTGATATCTCTCTCCTCCTTGTATCATTTGTGCTTCCCTATCTGAATAAAATTTCTCAAATCTTTTCCAACAAGTTAGTATCAGAGCTTTGGTTGAAGATCAATTCTGCATTTGTTTTGTGATAGGTCAAGTCATTAGTGACCAACCATTTTGTTAGTTTTCTATTCATGTTGCATCTTCAAGATTCTATCAAGAAAATGGTCAACACAATCAAGATTGAGAAATTCACAAGGAACATAGCTTTAACCTTTGGTGCATCAAGATGCGAGCCTTGTTGCAAGAAAATGACATCTAGGATCCTCTCTTCGGCTAATCGTCAAAGATTAATAAGTCAGTGCTTGAGTTACAAGAGGAAATACCTTGCCTTTCCCAATGATGGAACTCTCGAAGGCCCCAATAGTCAAAATGGACATAGTCCAACACGGTCTATGTTGTGTGCACAAGCTTTGGGAACTTCGTCTGATGATGCTTCCTATAAATGCAATGCTCACAAAACTGAAGAGGTTCTACCTTGTGATTTCCATGTAAGCCTCGCTTGCTTAGAATATCCAGACCTTTTTCACTCATGTGGCCCAGACACAGATGCCATAGAGAATTATCAGACTAGCCATTGGACACATGACTTCTGGATTGTGAAATAGCAAAGACAGAGCCTATCATAGTGGATGCTTGAAGGATGTACAAATTTCTTTACTTCGTTCCTTGCATTACCACATACTTCCCTTTTCCCTCAAATCTGCATAACTCCACCTTCAACCAACAAGAAAAACCTTTCGAATCCATATCACCCACAAATACAAGATTTTCATTCAGCTTTGGAACGTGACAAACTTCAATTAAGGTTCTAACAACACCATTATGCATTTTTATTTGTATAGAACCTATACTGATAGACTTACAAGGAGCATCGTTAGCTGTGAGGATGTTACAATCAAACTATTTTTCATATGTCACAAACCAATGTCTGTGTGAACATATTGATAAGTACAACCTAAGTCCAGTACTCATTGTTCAAAATGTTCCTATAGTTGTTCGCCAACAACCAGAACCAAATCGCTTTTCTATGAGGAGTCATTTTGAATAAGAGCAACAACATAATCTTTCTTTGGGCAGTCTCGCTTTTAATGACCCAATTCTTTGCAATAATTGCATATGTCCTTAGGATCCACTTTGCTCTTCTTGCCACCTTTTCCTTTCTTCTTCTTCCCTTTAGCAGAATCAATCACTGATAATCCAAATGCAGAGGCTTCATCACTATTCCCAGATGCCTTTAGTCAAAGTTCTCTAGAATAGAGACTGGACTTGACTTCTTCAAGTGTAATGTAGTCATTGCATAGATTTCAAGACCCCTATTGAGGTATGGTCTAACAAACCTACTAAATATTCAATGTGGAAGGTGTTTGGATGTGTGACATACTATCATGTAAGTAAAGGTAAGTTGGAGCCTAGAGCTAAGAAGGAATTCTTTATGGGCTATAGAGATGGAGTCAAAGGATTTTGAGATTGGTCTTCATTTGAAAGAAAATTCATTCTGAGTAGAGATGTCATCTTTGATGATCTTTCTATGTTGCATTCTAATTTTGATGAAGATTTCGGCAAGGTTGAGGATATCACTAAGGTGGAGTTTGAGAGCCCCACAATCAGAAAACATTAGTTATCAGAAGTAGTTTGAAGCACCTGATGAGATTGATTAAGATCATCAAATGTATCCTCAAAATAAGAATTCAGCACCAGTCAAGGGAAATGACTAGACGAGTCAAAACTATCTGAAGCAACCCAAAACCACAACACCCAGAAAGTCACTAAGGTGAACCAAAGCTCTTGAAGGATATGACTTTTATACAGTGTCTTATGTGCTATAGGTAGCAAAAAAATTGATTAATTCAAACTAACCACTTATCAGGAAGCAATTTTTTGTTTTGAAGCAGAGGAGTGGACGATGACTATAAACGGAATCCCGTAAGAAGAACCAGACTTGAGATTTATTTGAGCTACGTGAAGGTAGACAAGTAGTCGAGTGTAAGTGGATTTGAAGAATAAATTTGGACCGTCCACTGAAGAAGTCATCCGTTATAAATCATGGTTGGTAGTTAAGGGTTAAAATCAAAAGGAAAGAGTGGACTACAACAAGATATTCTCTCCAGTAGTTCGACATACCTCCATACTTGTTTTGCTGGCCCTAGTGACAACTTTGGACATAGAGTTAGAGAAACTTGATGTCAAAACTCCCTTTCTCCATGGAAGATGGAAGACATTCTGATGCAACAACCTGAAGGTTTTGCGGTGGAAGGAAGGGAAAATTTGTAGATTGAAGAGGTCTCTTTATGGGCTGAAGCAATTACCAAGGTAGTGGTACAAGAGATTGAATGAGTTCATTGTCTCTCATGGGTACATTAGAAGTCCTTATGAATCATGTGTTTATCACAGCAAGGTAGGGGATGGTTCCCACATCTATCTACTACTCTATATGGATGACATGCTCATAGCATCTCAAAATTTGTTGGCAATTCTAAAGTTGAAGTCACTACTCAATAGTGAATTTGAGATAAAGGACATGGGAGCTACTGGAAAGATTCTGGGCATGGAGATCAAGAAGGATTGAGTTCAGAAGAAGCTTTTTCTGTGTTAGAAGGAATAAATTCAAAAAGTGTTGAATCATCTTGGGATGACATCTGCAAAACCAGTATGTACTCTTTTGACAACATCCATTCATCTATTTGAACTCAATACTACTTAGTCAAAATAGAGAAGGAATACTTAAGGTCTTCAAGGTTTTTTGAGAGCTTTTAAGAACTATACATAAAACATATAAAAATCTTTTTACCTAAAGAATTTGAATGAGAATGTGTAAGTTCATATCCTTGTCTTCAAAGCTTATGGTATTTGTAGGCCTTGCTTATCAAGTGTATGTTGTGTCTAAACAGATAGATTTCTTCATTTGGGCTCGCGTCTAAAATTATGGCCATTGGTGCATTTAATGCTTGCATTAAATGCACGTACTCCTTTATGTTGGAAAACCACTCTTGTGAGCTTTCATGTTGATCACTTCAGCAGAAGACTACTTGCTTTAAGTTAGAGCCGATATGTTACCATTAGTGCACGTCTTTTAATGATGTTTGGCAACTTCTAGATCTTGAACTTCATTTGTTTTTCTTAGGAATTGACAAATCCTAGGTAAATGTCTTATGCAAAATGAATCCCAGACATAGAGTAACTAATGAAATCTTAAATGCCATCCATTATTGTTATATCAAATCATGACCTTTACTAACCATCATTTGATATTTCATACACTAAATTTGTGAAGCATCATTTGAGTACGCAAAATACACAATTTTTTTATCTTTGTATTTATTTGCATCTAATCAAAATAATTAAAGGTCCTAATTCGTCTTAAGGCACAAATATCTTTGGACTTAACAATCACCCCCTTTTGATGATGCCAAACAAATACAAATTTAAAAGTTGAAGGCATACTTTAAAGATATATCAATAAGAGTCAGTCTGTCATATGAGATGCAGAGTTAAAATATAACAAATGTAACACATGCATCATAAGAATTTGAGATAAAGTCTAATTAGGATTACTAAAAACATCTAATTTTATTCATAAAGAATTTTCACATCAAGAAGATGTGTTTTGCATACAGAATAAAATGTATCAGGGCAAACATAATAAAGGCATTTAAGCATAAGTTTCTCCCCTGAGATGATGTTTTCTTCAAACTTTGGCTCCCCCTCAGATGATGCATTCAACTTTAGCTTTTACTTTCTCCCCCTTTTTTTGGTAGGTTTTTCATCAAGCTTCCTGCAAAACTCATCACTAGAAGAATCAGAATCTGATAAGAGATCAAAAGGAGCAGGAAATATTGGGCTAATTGGAGGAGTAGGAGTTCTTAGAGGCTCTCGTCCAGTGACCTTCTTGTAAAAATAATATCCAATCAGATGCCACTTCACAACTTCTTTTTCAACATAATCACAATCTTCAAGATCACGTGCAAGTGCTTCATTTGTCTTTAGTAGGTTAGCCACTCCTAATCTGACATACTCCCTTGAGGGTGGAGGATCATATTCTTCAATAGCCACATCATTGGGATAAACTGCAACTTCAATATCAGAATCCACTTCTTCAATGATAGGTTGCACATGATGAGTGAAAGTGAATCTGGAGTAGGGCAAGAACACTAGAAAAGAAAAAGGTGCAATCAGACACAACAAAGAACTCCCTTGTCTATGGGCAGACCATGTTGAAAGGAGTTTCTTGAGTGAAACATGTATTGTTCAAGGTCTGATAACAAGAACTCGCTTGTCTATGCCCTATCTCATGATGAACTACATCTGTAGGAGGCTTCTCATTTGGTTCTAGAATAGAGTAATGAGCTTTAAGTCTGTAGAACCTCTTCATGGAAGAACAATCCAGTCTTGTGTGCTCTATTTTCTACTTAAGAGTCTCAAGCTCATGTTTGAACAAATGAGCTTTCACGTATCTGGTTAGAGGAGCATCTTCATCATCTTTAATAAGAATCTTTTTGCCCTTGTAGCAGTTAGCCTTTTGATACAACATAGGCTTGTCCATTGCTATTTGGAACTGGGTTTCTAGAGTAGCTAGGCAAGAGAATTGAGATCCATGCATGAAAGGCATGTGAATGTTAAGCTTTTCAATCCTTCTGAATGAAGCTTTCCTTAATCTGATCTCTTCTCTGTAAGCACATAGCTTCATTCGGAGCTCAGGGCCATATTCTAATTATTCCTAGTCATGGAAACTTGGGCTAGCTTCAAGTTCCTCCTAGTTGATATCCTCAGTCTAAAAAGTACACCTGAGGTAGTGCGATCCCATGGAAGAACTACATTCTTGTTCACATCAGGGTATGCCTTCCTTTCATTGGGGCTAAATTGAAGCCCATGAGGGTATGCCTTCCTTTCATTGGGTCTGTGCTAAAAATCAAACTGTTGGGATTAAGAGAAACAATGTGTCTAATAGGGAATTCCCTAAGTATTGGTTCTCTTTCCCCATATGCACTAAGTGTATATTCTTCTTTAGGAAAATTTTCCCAAGAAGGGTAGTTAAAGGGATCAACCTATGGGAATCCTTCTTCCTAGAGCTTTGTGAGATTGAGCTTGGCGAGCTCCAATTGTTGCATCTCTGGATAAAGAATATGAGACCTAACTTCACTTTTCTCCTTCAGTACTTTGTTGCACATTTTCCACTCCAAGAATCTGTATCCTTTGAACCCATGATATAGTCTTGCATTAAGATTGAGATGAATAGTTATATCTAGTTGCTTTTGAACCAGCGGTGTTGAAGGTAAGATCCACTATGTTGCTTGTTGTTCATCTAGCCTTATCAGTCTTTTGTCGAGCCTAGTAAAGAGTTTTGATAGGCTCTTCAGTAACCATCATTGTCTTCCTTTGTTCCAATGTTCTAGAAATATCATCTATAGACACATACTCCATAACTCCAAATACTTCCTCCATGCATTTGAGTTTGTCTTCATCTTGTTGGAATAAGTAGCCTCGGAATAATTAAGAAGAGGGGGTTGAATTAATTATGTACGTGTCTTGACTAATTAAAAATTTATCCTTCTTAATGTTACTAGATTCAATTAGGCTTTACTAATAAGTTATGAGAAAATAAAGAATAGAAACAATAACTTAGAAAAAAGTAAAGAGGAAATAAAAAGTGCACAGCAAAAAAGTAAAGAGTATAGGGAAGAAGAAAGCAAACACAAGTTTTATACTGGTTTGGCAACGACCCGTGCCTACATCCAGTCTTGAGATTTCCTTTCCTTGTAAAAATCCTTTACAAGAAAAGAGGCACAAAGGATGTACCCTCCCTTGTTCTCTTTGAACAACCAAGTAGATGTACTCTCTACTTGAAGCGAACCACAAAGGATGTACCCTCCCTTGTGTTCACTATTACAACCAAGAAGCTACCTGCTTCTTACACAGAATTCTCAGACAATTAGTTCTTTAAATTCAGTGTTTGGGAAAAGAATTCTCAGACGGTTAGTTCTTTGAATTCTTTGTTTGGGGAATCAAAAGAATTCTCAGACGGTTAGTTCTTTGAATTCTTTTGGCAAGAGGGAGAAGGAAAGAAGAAGAAGAGAAAAATAGAAGGATAGCATAGTTTTTGTTTTTGCAGAATTTTCCTTTCTTCAAGGAAAGATTGAATAAAAACATAGAATGAATTTGGCAAAAGGTTTTGCAAGAGAAAAGCAATGGAAAGTTCTGTGTAATCAGATGTGTGTGTTTTTTTGTGTTATTGTATATTTAAAATGCGTGCCAAGGTCTTATATTTATAGAACCTTGATACCTTTTGAGAAAACCATGTTAAGAGTTATAACTCTTAACATTTTCTTCAAAAACATTCACTGGTAATCGATTACCATAATGGTGTAATCGATTACACAATGTATTGTATGAAAAGTTGTGACTCTTCACAATTGGATTTGAATTCCAACGTTCAGATTCACTTGTAATCGATTACTAATATAGTGTAATCGATTACACTATTTGAAAATCATTTTGGAATGTTGCAAAGCATTGAAACCTGTTTGAAAACCATTCTAGTCACTGGTAATTGATTACTACCAAATGGTAATCGATTACCAGAGAGTAAAAACTCTGGTAACATAGAAGATTTCAGAAAATCCTTTTTAAAACAAAAAGTGTGCTATTTGATGTTTTTTGAAAAAATACTTTTTACTACCTATTTTGACTTGGCTTGATGCTTCTTGATTTCTTCATTTGATTCTTGAATCTTTGAGTGGAATCTTGAATGCTTGATTCTTTAATCTTGAAACAACTATTTGAGCTTTGTCATCATCAAAACATCTTAGTGAATCATCATGGTAGCTTTGCTTCCACACATCCATTAGAGCAGATTATGCGACATCAATGATCTGCTCATCTGCTTCAGATATTGGTCTTGGATACACTTGATCTGCACCAGGGTCTATTTCCACAATGTCATCTTCAACTTCCTTCAAGGATGCTTCAATCACATATTGAAGCATGGCCTCCTCAAGAGCTTCATTTTCTACAGGATCCATATCTTTAGGAACAATGTGGCGTCCCTAAATTAATGACTGGTTTGGTGGTAATGATTTAAATAACGAAAACCATGGTAGATTTTTTTTTCTTTTCCCTTTTCATATCTTTCTCTTTTTCACAATAACTAGGTGTAGAAGGAAAATCCTCACTATAAAGTCCTGAATGGCCAGTTCACAACTCTATTCGGAGTCATTTCTTTCTTACCGCTCATAATTCTCTAAACTATTTTGCTTTTTCAAAAGGAAGAATGTACTAGCCATTACTTTAGGTCGTCACGTGAAAATAAAAGAATAAAATACGGTCGATAAACTCTTTTACAAATAAATTTGCTAAGAGCTTACACAAATGCAAGAAAACCTTTTTTCCAGCTCCAGGGATCCCTTCCTTTCCAAAATCTCATCGAACTTGGCCTTCTTGAATGCTTTGGCCTAAGAATTCTCTTTAGCCTTAGCAAAGGCTGCAACTTCTTTTCTACTAATAGAAGAAATAGTTGGTTTAAGTTGGGTATAAGGTGGTGGTGGCTGAGGTGGAAGTGCTAGAGAGGGTGAGGGTTGAGGTGTAGGAGTCTTAAGAATCACAACATCAAATTCTTAGTCCTTTGAGGGTGAGGATGGTTGACATTTAAGGGATTCAAGAATCTCATATGCAAATTCTTGTGGTTTAGTTGGTGTGGATGGTGTAAGTTATGGTAGAGGCTGTTTGATCTTGATGGTTTGCCTTTTGGTTTCTAGTGGAGATTTAGGTTCAAACTTAGTCTGGACCTTTCTCTTTTGGGTTGTTCTAGGGTCTGAAGAAGGTTATTTCTTTTGTTTTAGGGTCTTTTATTTTGTAGGTCTAGGTTGGTTGGGTTTAGGTTGTGCTTTCTTTCCCTATGTCTGTTGAGATGTAGATCCAACCTCAAGATGAATAGGTTGATCCTTAGTGCCCATTGTTTGACTGACTACAAACTATGATTCCTGCTTGGGCTCCTTCTTGATGTTTCTCTTTATACGCTTTTGAGCATATTCTGGGAAATTATTAGCAATCCCCATCTTCATGAAAGTTTCTCCTTTTAATTGCAAGTCCCTAACAGACGATGCCATCTTAAACACATCAACTCCAATGTTCCTCATAGTTTGAGTAAACAACATACCAAAGGGAACAAGGTTCTTTTTCACTTTGGGGTTGAATTTGTATTTGAAGACTTGCATCCAATAATATAAGATGACTTTAGGTAGATTCACCTTCTCTCCCACCATAACCTTGTACTAGAAGAACTAATCTTTATCATTAACATAATGTCTCAACCCAAGTCTGGGCATCACCATGTTGAACATGAAACTGTGAATGTGTCTACACATGTAGGTCAAGTTTGCAGTCATAAAATTTTTTGTCATTGCAGTTCTATTATTTGTTACTGGGTGTGAGCCACCATAGATCATGGTTCACAATTTTCTAGGTTATCTTTTTCTTCAAATCATTGTGAAACACAAACCCTTCTTCTGCACATCCAGACACACTAGCTACGGTGGCTGGAGAGATTATCGCCTTCTTTCCTTCAACAATGCCTCTAATTCTAACTTCTTCTTGTTAAAAAATTCCCTAGAATAGGGCACATGGACCACAATGCCAAGAATTGAACTCCTCAAGGAATGTTGTCCATCGAACTCGATCAAAGAGCCCTCTAACTTGAAAGCCCCCTTCTTCTAGACCTTGAAAATTCACCCATCATTCAAGGAAAAAGGGCTCTTCTGGGAAAGTGTCCATTGTCTCTAAACAAATACATTTCTTCACTTGAGGTTGCATATGAAGATTATGGCCATTGGATCATTTAATGCTTGTATTAAATGCATGTACTCCTTCGTGCTGGAAAACCGCTCTTGTGAGCTTTCATGTTGTTCACTTCAACAAAAAACCACTTGCTTTAAGTTAGAGCAGGTCTGTCACCAATATTGCACGTCTTTTGATGGTGTTTGACAACTTCTAGATCTTAAACTTCATTTATTTTTCATAACATTCGACAGATCCTAGGAGAATGTCTTATGCACAACGAATCCCAAACAGAGTAATTAATGAAATCTTAAATGACATCCATTAATGTTATATCACATCATGACCTTCACTAACCATCATTTGATATTTCAGATGCAAAAATTCACAAAGCATAATCTGATTTTGCATAATATGCAACTTTTAACCTTTGTATTTATTTGCATCTAATCAAAATATTTAAAGGGATCTGTTTTAAGACACAAATATCTTTTGACTTAACAAGTAGAATGTTATTCAACACATAAAACCATCATCCATACAATTTTCATTGCTAATGGTTTGTTACAACTACGAAAAAATTTAAAGGGTGACAATACCTTTTTTGAACCTTATATTTTTAACTCCCCCTAGAAGTGTGTATTAGTTCTGTTTCTTATCAACTAGCGGGGAAACGCCTCCTCAATTTATGCATTATAAAGAGATTAAGTAAATAAACAACACAATTCATAATGTAGAGATAGAAACAAACACACAAAGGTATACTATTTAATCAAGATCAGTTTTTCATTTATCAATAGGACTATACAAAGGGAAAATAACCAACAAAAAAAATATAAATAAGCACATGATCCTATAAAAATTGATCTTTTCCCTAAACCAATCTCTTATAAAATTCTCCTTCTTTGTCATTAAGTGAAAAACAATAAGGGAGGAATAAAGGGTGGACATCATTCATGCTTGATAGGAAATGAATTTTCTGAGGATGAGGAAGATGAATGTGTAGTTGGTTCTCTTGGTGATGATGGAGGCTCATGCTAGATAGGAGAAACTTCAGGAATCAAGGAAGGTATGGTCTTGTCATAAACCCATTCCTCAAAGTGGAGGAATCTCTCAAAGAAGTCATTAAGAGTCTTCTGAAGTTGATTAACATTGGAGAACAACAACTTTTTGTTAGAATGAATCTTTCTGACTTGCTTGTCCACTGAGTTCAGCCTATTGTTAGTCGGTGAAAACGACTAACTTTTGTGTATAAAACTTGTATAAATTGTATCTAACTCTCCCAACTTATGGTTATTTTGTAGTGTTATAAGAATTTTCTGTTATGTATAGTCAATAAATACTTAGTATTTTCATTTTGTGTGTTTAATAATCATTTTCTCTCAATTTCAGGTTAATTAGGCAAGCTTTGGAAAGTGTTGTTTTTCACCTTCTCGCTAAGCCAATCTGCTGGCTTAGCGAGCGTCCGCTAAGCGCAACACTTCTGGGCTAAGCGCGAGGAAGACTCTGGAAGAAGATGAGTTGTATAGGTTCGCTAAGCACACCGCTTCATCTCACTAAGCGCACCGCTTTAGTTCATCCGCTAAGCGAGAAAGGCGCGCTAAGCCAAAAATCACTAACGTGCGCTAAGCGGTCCATAAGTGCGCTAAGCGCACAAGCACGAACAAGGCCACCTATTTAAGCCTGAAATCTGATTTTAGAAAGAGAGTTTGGACTGGGATTTAGAGCTTTTCATGTCTAGGGTTTCTAGAAAGAGAAATGTCCAAGTTCCAGAGAGTTTTGAGAGATTTTGTTGTGTGAAGATCTGCAGAGACCAGAGCTTGAAGCAGGAGTCAATTTGAGAGCTTGAGATGAGTTTGTGAGTGATTGTGAGATCCTAGAGGTGAAGGAGACATCCTCACCACTTGTATTTTTGCAATCTTTCATCTTGTTCTTCTCTTTGTTGTTAAGAAGGCTTCCTGGTATGGAAAGCTAAATCCTCTGTTGGATCTTTCCTGTAGGTACCTGATGTAAATATATTTCTATCTATTTAATGATGTTTTGTGTGTTCTCTATGCTATTTGCTTTTCATTCCAGTATGCCTTTACCTTGATCACGTAGATGCATGCTTTGTTAGGGTCATTCATTAGTGGAAATTGGTCTGACTCTAAAGTCCTTGATAGTGCAGGGCTGAGTTGTCGTGCTTTCACGAGGAATCGGGGTGCGATAATTTAGTTGAGTATGTATGTCTTAATGCGGTCCTGGTTGAGTTTAGTCTTACAAGAGGAATCTGCGGACGATGCTTGATCAGGATTAGGCTAAACTATCATGAGGAATCGGGGTTTAGTATCTCAGGAGACACCATAAGAACACATGAACATTGTTAGATAGAGAATATCTTTTTAGCATCAGGCACCTGTTAGGAAGACCAACGTGTTCTCTACTTGTTTTTACACATCATTTCTCTCGTGTGATTTTCTTTCTTTTTGCACAGATAGTTTATACACCTGTTCATATTCACACTTACCTTTACACACCAGACACCTATTTGCTGAAATAGCTTACAAAATAACATAAGTTCCCCGAGTGTTCGATACTCGGTTCTTACCGTTTTATACTACTTGTGCGATCCGGTGCACTTGCCAGAAGCCGAACAAGTTTTTGGTGCCGTTGCCGGGGAACTTCTTTTTATTTGGGAAGTTAGCTCGTTTTTAGGTGTCTATTCTTTATTTGTTATTCATTGATTGTTTTTGTGAATATTTGTTCATAATTTCTATTTGTCTTTTCTCTTTTAACTGGATAACCGTTGTTCTGTTAGTATTGTATATGCATAAATCTCCCACAGGCAATTTAGTTCCTTTGGACTTAGAAATTGAAGCTACATTGCGGAGGAACAGGGCCGAGAGGAGAAGGAAACTTCTGCAAAACAGAACAGTTGCATCCATTCTTGAGGATGAGACTCATTTCTATGACTTATTATCACCTGATTCACCATCATCAAGGGAATCTGCCATTCAATTACCTGATGCCATTACCATGGCAGAAGAGCATAACCAAAGGATTACCCTTGAAGATTATTCAAGTAGTTCTGTACCACAATTTTTCACCAGCATTGCACGTCCTGAAGTACAAGCTAATAACATCAACTATCCACATTCCTTAATTCATTTAATGCAGGGAACTTATTTCAAGGATTATCTAATGAAGATCCCTATACACACTTGGCAACGTTCATTGAAATATGTAACACTGTTAAGATTGCCAGTGTACCAGATGAGGCTATTAGGCTCAGCCTTTTCTCATTCTCATTGGCAGGAGAAGCCAAGAGGTGGCTCAACTCATTCAAGGGCAACAGTCTGAAAACCTGGGAAGAAGTTGTTGAAAAGTTCCTAAAGAAATACTTCCCAGAGTCCTAGACTGCAGAAGGGAAAGCTGCAATCTCTTCATTTCATCAGTTTCCTGATGAATCTCTGAGTGAAGCATTGGAGAGATTCAAAGGCTTGTTAAGAAGAACTCCCACTCATGGGTTTTTCAAGCCAATCCAATTGAATATGTTTATAGATGGGCTGAGACCACAAACCAAGCAACTATTAGATGCTTCTGCAGGGGGAAAGATAAAACTGAAAACCCTTGAAGAAGCAACTGAGCTAATTGTGATCATGCCATTCTACGAGACAGAACCCACCAACCCACGAAGAAAAGCTTGATAGAGCTATCATCACATGAAGCTTTATTGGCACATAACAAGTTGCTTTCTAAGCAACTTGAGATTTTAACATAAACACTTGGTAAGCTGCCAACTAAGTTGTCTATGGGTCAATGATGTGCCATCATTTTCTTCTATTTTCTAAACCCTTTTTGCACCATTTTAATTATTGATTGGTCTTAATTGTCAATTAATTAGGCAGTTTTATTATTTGGGCTCATTTAGCTAATTTGATGTTTTTAATCTAATTTCAGAAATTAATGAAACATTGGGCTTAATCCGGATTTTGGTTGTGGACTTGAAGAGGGCAAATAAAGAAGCGCTTACCTTAGTTAATTTCTAATTAGGAAATTTCGCAATTTTATTTTATGTTGTCCAGTGTTTATTTCATTTTGGGCCAGAGTATTGTAATAGGGCCCAGTGACTTTGAGTGACTCTTTTTAAATAGCTGCCTTGGGATTCGTGCAGGGCATTCTATTCTGTTATGCTATTCATTATTCAGAGCTTGGTTTTAGGGTTTTCGTTTTTCTGTTTTGACGTTTCTGAGTTCGTAATGCAATTTTACGTTTTCTGCTTCTAATTACAATTTCGTTCTTGTTTCTTCTTCTACTCTCATTTACGTTTCTGTTCCATTTTACATTTCTGTTTGTTTACGTTTCTGTTCATTTACGTTTCCGTTCATTTACTTTTCTGCTTCATGTTTCAATTGCGTTCTCTGTTTGAATCCATGGAAGGCTAGATTTTCTGGTGTTGTTTCCTTTTGAGGACGAAGCCCAACTCTCTTTGAGGTTTCGTTTGTAATGTGGTTTCCTGGCAGTTTTCCCTTCACCAGTTATCCCAATTTCGTGAATATTAATCAGTGCACACTTCGTGTTCGATTAATTGCCTCTGAGCCTAACTTGCGTTCATGCTTAATGGACGAAGGGCTAACTGGTGTATGTGGTGCCTAATCACGTAATGAAAACCCTAAGTTGATTTTCGCTTAGTAAATTGAAATAGGGTTGGATTAAGTGGTTGACTGTTAGGGACGAATTCTCCATAACCCAGGATAAGAGAGTGGCTTCTGAATCAGAGGAAACAACCCATTTTTAATATTAGTAGTTTCGTATTCCATTTTATTTGTCTGCTCTTTAATTACCAAACAACCAAACCCCCCCCCCATCGTTACTGTTACTGCAAGTATATTATGAACATTTGGCTTGTCACTGCTCGTTGGGAAACGACCTAGGATCACTTCCTAGTTACTGCATTTTCATGTTTATTTGATTCGGGTACGGCCTCGATCAGTCAACCTACACACTCTTTTGTTTTGCAGGTTATAGGTTGTACCATCTGTGGTGAGGCTCATGAAACAGGCCAATGTATTCCCATTAAAGAAAACACTCAAGAAATTCATTATATGGGAAATCAACAGCGACAAGGGTATACTCAAGGAGGATTTTCAGGCTTCCAGCAAGGTCCCTATAATCAACAAGGACAGTGGAGGACACACCCTGGCAATATGTTCAACAAAGACCAAAGTGGGCCTTCAAACAGGCCAATCCAACAAGGACCTAACATATTCTAGAGAACTACTAAGCTGGAGGAGACCTTGACTCAGTTTATGCAGGTAACAATGTCAAATCATAAAAGCACCGAGTCAGCACTGAAGAACCTTGAGGTCCACGTGGGACAATTGGCCAAGCAGATAGCTGACAAGTCCAATAGTTTTGTGGCAAATACAAAATAGATTCCCAAGGAGGAATGCAAAGCTGTGATGACAAGGAGTAAAAGGTTTGTGGAGGCTGAGGATGAGGATAATGTTATGCATAAGAAGAAAACTACTGACAAAAAAAGTACTGATGGCAAGAAAAATGAGGTGAGAGGTGAAATTAATCAAGAAAAAGAAAAACAAATAATGGTCAAGAATAAAGAATTGAAGGACCAAGCAAAAGAAAAAGAAGTAGAAAAAGAAATAGAAAATGGAAAAAATGAAAAAGAAGAAAAAAAAATAAGAATGCAAAGAAGAGTTGGAGTGAAAAAGATGTGGATGAAGGTGTGGAAGTACCATATCCTGTGGCACCTTCCAAGAAAGAAAAAGATCGGCATCTGGCAAGATTTTTAGATATTTTCAGGAAATTGGAAATAACCATGCCCTTCAGAGAAGCATTGTAGCAGATGCCACTTTACTCTAAATTTTTGAAAGATATGTTAACATATTCATCAGGAAAACATCATAATGGAAGGAAATTGCAGTGATGTGATCCAGAAGATCCTTCCACCCAAGCATAAAGATCCTGGGAGTGTAACTATTCCTTGTTCAATTGGAGAAGTCAATGTGGGAAAAGCTCTTATTGACTTGGGAGCCAGTATCAATTTGATGCCACTCTCCATGTGCAGAGGATTGGGAGAGTTGAAAATAATGCTCACTCGAATGACTTTACAATTAGCTGACCGCTCCATTACTAGGCCATATGGAGTAATTGAAGATATGTTGGTCAGAGTAAAACATTTTATCTTCCCGGCAGACTTTGTGGTAATGGATATCTCTGAAGATACTGACATCCCTGTAATATTGGGAAGACCATTCATGTTGACCGCAAGCTGCATAGTTAATATGGGGAAGAGGAAGCTGGAGCTAGGTTTTGAAGATCAGAAAATTGATTTTGATTTGTTTGTTGAAGACAAGCCTGCTCCAGAACACAATGTTTGCTTACAGGTAATGGAAGGAGGTCAAGAGGTTCTGAAAGTAAGAACCAAAACATAAGATCACCCGGTGAGGTAAAAGCGTCAAGCTAATGACGTTAAAGAAGCGCTTCCTGGGAGGCAACCCAGTTTTTAATTTCTGTTATCTTTGTTTTTAATGCATTTAATCATTTGGAACTTGTTGTATGATCTATACATAGGAGTATATTAGCCTATGTTTGAATGTTTAACATAAGGGTTTCAATTTTTTGGAAAAAGGACTGAAAAATAACTTAGAAAACTTTTTTCTAAAAAGTAGTCCTTTCGCTAAGCGCAAGCCTCACGCTAAGCGCATCTTTGTTCATGCGCTAAGCTGCGAGTCTCAAGCGCTTAGCGCCCAACCCTTGCATCTAAGGCTGATTTGGTCCGCTAAGCTGACCAAGGTTGAGCTAAGCTAACTTCAATTCGATATGAATTCGGCTAAGCTTCAGCCTGATTGCTAAGCGACAGCTTATCCTTGGCTAAGTGTGACCTATTATCGCTAAGCACAATTCCTTATGGCCATAACTGAGGTCAATGAAGCTAAGTGCTAGTCATGGCAGCTAAGCAAGATTCATTGCGGCAATGTGCGTGCTAAGCGAGTCCTTATTAGCTAAGCGCATGCTCCTCTGTACTTAAGATGCATCATTTTAGCTAAGCCAGGCAGAGTCTGGCTTAGCGAGAGTTGCAGCTTTTCAGATCTGCAAACCTCGCTAAGCGGTCTGATCCTCGCGCTAAGCCAAGTTTGTGTGTTAAAAAAAAAACTGATTTTGAATTTGAAACGTCGGCTAAGCGCGCGGGTCTGCTAAGCGAGCCTTGTTGAGAAACCAAACGTCTCTCTAGCTCGCTTAGCGCAGCGGTCCGCTAAGTGAGAGTATCGAAAAACTGCTTAAGTGAGTGTAACAACAGTTACACTCACATTTGCTAGATTCCAGAAACTTCGCCTCTGCATTCTCTCTCTCAAAAAATTTGCACATTTTGCATCTGTGGTTTCTTTGTGCATTTTCAACTTCGAAGCATCAACCATACACCATCCAAGTAAGTTCCTTGATTCTTTTTCTCTTTTTCTTGTCTTAACTTTAGGGTAGAAGACTTCAACTGTAGTTTTAGATTTTCAGGGTTTTTATGTTTTGTTAGATTTAGTTTAAGATTAGGACTATATACGCTTGTATACTGTGTTGAGTATGACGCACACATTGCATGTCTGATATGCCTTTTAGAGGCTTGAAAAATGCAAGAAAACGAACTGCATTTTTTGAAAACGCGATGAACTCACTAAGCGAGAATGCTGCGCTAAGCGAGTTCATCAATACTCATTGTATGCAAGTGTTTCTCTGAAGAACTTGCTAACGTGCTTACCGCACTAAGCAAGTTCATCTTTTGAGGATGAACACTCATCCTCTTGCTGAACTACCTGTGGCTAAGCGAGGTTGAATCGCTAAGCCCAGGTAACTAAACCAATTTTTTTTTTTTGATAGTCGCGCACTAAGCCAAGCTTTCTTGGGCCAAGCGCAATTGGTTGTGGCATCCGCTGAGCTAAGCGAGCTTCGTTCGCTAAGCTCCCAACACTTAGTGGAATTTTTGAAGAGTTGGTGCCGCTAAGCGCAACTTTTAAGGAGCTTAGCGCATATCCTTGGACAGATGTTCAGCTTCGCGGACGCTTTTTCGCTAAGCCAATTCTGGAGAATCTAAATTTCTGCAACTTCTGCTAAGCGGCTCCACATGTCTCTAAGCGGTAGTGCTTTTTTTACAAAGGCCAGCTAAGCAGACCATGTCTCGCTAAGTGGCCAGTGTCCTTTTCAGTTTTATTTTCTAGTTTTTGATTTTTAATAAATTAAGTCCTGATCAAATGTTTGATTCCTTTGTCTGCAGATGTCTTCCAGAAAAAGAAAGAGCATTGGTGCAAGGCCCACAACTCAATATGACACAAGAAGGTTCCATTCCTTTGAGGCCTGGACCAGATATACGGAAAATGTGCTAGGAAGACATATACTAGCTAAGAGGAAGGTAGAAATATACCATACGGAGTTGGATGAGTTCATGGCTGAAGTAGAGAGGCGTAACTTCCATAAGCGCCTCATCAATTTAGCTGACAGTAGCATTGACCTAGCCTTGGTGAAGGAGTTCTATGCCAACCTCGACAGCCCCGAGGGGCCTTCACCAAAACAATTCAGAATCTGAGGCCACTTGATAAGAATTGATGCAGATAGCCTCAACACCTTCCTGGAGACACATGTGGTATTGGCTGAGGGAGAATCCTTACCCGCTTACTTCAGATACTGTAGGATGCCCACTAATATTAGAGAGATTGAGGCTGCTTTGTGTATACTCGGCCGGGGGTTTGTTTAAAATGTTGAAGGCCATCCTGGGAAGATCCTCAGGAAAGATCTAACAACTCTTACTCAGGTTTGGAGTGTTCTCTCATACTCCAACCTGGCTCTGACTTCCCACACCTTGGATTTGACTGTAGATAGAGCTAGGTTAATCTTTGGTCTAGTCTCTCAGCTGGACATGAATGTAGGAGCTCTCATCTCTGGCCAGATCACATCTATGACCCAGTCTAACTCCTCTAGACTTGGGTTCCCTGCTCTTATCACAACTCTATGTAGGTCTAGAGGGGTTGCTTATGACAGCCTGGTCTTCGAACGCCTGAGCCCGATCATTAACTTGGCCTACATCAGGAAGAACTATTGGAATCTCGACGATCTAACAGTTTCTATCCGAGGGGCTAGGAGGGCGAGGGCAAGGCCAATTGAGCTTCCTTCTACTTCTGCAGCTCCTACTCCAGCATTCACTTCAGCATCCCCTTCTGTCCCAGCTCAGTCAAATTCTCAGCGCTTTGAAGCCATGCTTCAAAGCATTCATTAGGGACAAATCATTTTACTACAAAGCTTACAGATGATGGCACTTCCAGACTCTATTCCTTCAGTAAAGCAGTTTGATGAGATGGTAGCCTGGGCCGGGACCCAACCTTCTCTTCATAAGGAAGACGAAGGTCCCACAGCCCAGGTACCTCAGCATGTGGAGGATGAGTCATCTGAGGCCACCATCCCAAAGCCATTTGATATAGGAGAAGAGGCAAAGGAGACACAGGTGAGACAGGTAGCTGCTGCCACTCCTGAGCGATCCCTTGAGGCTACTTTAGAGCCTTCTGCACCAGTGGTAAACCTACCCTCACCTCAGCCTGCAGCAGACCCCTCCACTCCTCTTCTATAGATGCAGAGGACCCAACTACACTAGTCCTAGCTGTGGACACTTCTCCTCCAACTACTCCAGTGCTTCAGTTGACAGATGAGGAGGATGGTCAGACATAGGACACCCAGGACCAATCACAGGAATTTTGATTCCTGATGATACTTTTTACTTTCTAATTTATTATTATTTTAATTATAGTTTTAGTACATTAATTCCTTTTTGCTAGTTTTATTTATGAATAGTTAGTATGCTTATTCTGAAGCATTTTGAACAATTTAACTTAGTTTTTGATGACATGGCAGTAAAACACTTTTATCTTTTTGTGAAAATGGTTGTATGCTTTCATTTTGAATTGAGTGCATGATTGTGATGGAGTTTGTGTTTCTTATCATGAGTTTGAGCAAGTGTGTATGTTAGACAAAGAAAGAACTAGAATGTGAACTTGCATTTAGAATTGTTAGTTAGTAGACAGATTGATTGTGAAAGAAAAGCTTGAACCAAAACTGGTGAGAGTGTGACCTTAAACCGTGAGTGAACGACTAGATGTGAGTAATAATCTTTGCATGGATCTCTGAATTTTATAATGAAATTTATTAACGAGAGCATGATGAAGGCCATGATTGTACATACACAAGCCTTTTGACCAAAAAGCTTACCTTAAATTTTAATTCTATCATTTGCACCCTTTTTGAGCTGAATGAGTTTGTCAATAAATCAAACCCTAAACCTAAATGATTCTCTCTAGATACCTTGTTTAGATTCTACGAGAGCATATAGTTCAAGGCAAATTTACCCCAAATTTGGGGGAATGGAAAAGAAAGCAAATGAAAAGAATAAAGTGTGCTGATGTAACAAGGTCAAAAGCATATAGTTCAAGGCAAATTCATTGGGATGCAAAGAAAGAGAGAAAACATCGGCACACACAACAAATAAGTTGTATGTTAAAAAAGAAAAGAAAAGAAAAGAATAAAGTGTGCTGATGTAACAAGGTCAAAAGCAAATGAAAGTAAAAAACTAGTGAGCAAGCTATGTGTATTAAAAAGACCATTGGGGTAAGTCTGAGATTTGTGCTATCTGAGAATCTAAACCTTTGAATCCTAGAAAAACCAATGAATTTTTGTAGCCAAGCCTCACTTCAAGCCTAAGAAAGCCCTTCTGATTCTGTTGATACATTTCTAACTTTATGGCATGAGATGCAATTCAAAGATTGGACCTCATGCTAGTTGTTATTAATGAATAGCTTAAACACTTGTGCTTGAGTGAACCAATAGCCGTGAGACTGTGGTTTATGCTACTTTCCTTGATATTTGTCTTATGCCTAACTCCATCTATTTGTTAAGGTTACATTTCATTTTTTTCTTTGGATAACTGCATACCTTGTGAAAGACAATTGATGAGGGCATTTTACTCCATCCTCTTATTATGCAATCAATAACCTTTGTTGCATACACCTTTGTATATAGTCACTGCATGCCATTGTCACTTGAGGACAGGTGAGTTGTTCTCTTTTTGCTTGAGGACAAGCAAAACTGTAAATTTGGGGGAGTTGTTAGTCGGTGAAAACGACTAACTTTTGTGTATAAAACTTGTATAAATTGTATCAAACTCTCCCAATTTATGGTTATTTTGTAGTGTTATAAGTATTTTCTGTTAAGTATAGGTAATAAATACTTAGTATTTTCATTTAGTGTGTTTAATAATCATTTTCTCTCAATTTCAGGTTAATTAGGAAAACTTTGGAAAGTATTGTTTTTCACCTTCTTGCTAAGCCAATTTGTTGGCTTAGCGAGCGTCCGCTAAGCGCAACACTCCTAGGCTAAGTGCGAGGAAGACTCTGGAAGAAGATGAGTTGTACAGGTTCGCTAAGCACACCGCTTCATCTCACTAAGTGCACCGCTTCAGTTCATCCGCTAAGCGAGAAAGACATGCTAAGCCAAAAATCACTAACGTGCACTAAGCGGTCCATAAGTGCGCTAAGCGCACGACCACGAACAAGGCCACCTATTTAAGCCTGAAATCTGATTTTAGAAAGAGAGTTTGGACTGGGATTTAGAGCTTTGCATGTCTAGGGTTTCTAGAGAGAGAAAGGTCCAAGTTCCAGAGAGTTTTGAGAGATTTTGCTGTGTGAAGATCTGTAGAGACCAGAGCTTGAAGCAGGAGTCGGTTTAAGAGCTTGAGATGAGTTTGTGAATGATTGTGAGATCCTAGAGGTGAAGGAGACATCCTCACCACTTGTATTTTTGCAATCTTTCATCTTGTTCTTCTTTTTGTTGTTAAGAAGGCTTCCTGGTATGGAAAGCTAAATCCTCTGTTGGATCTTCCCTGTAGGTACCTGATGTAAATATATTTCTATCTATTTAATGATGTTTTGTGTGTTCTCTATGCTATTTGCTTTTCATTCCAGTATGCCTTTACCTTGATCAAGTAGATGCATGATTTGTTAGGGTCATTCAGCAGTGGAAACTGGTCTGACTCTAAAGTCCTTGATAGTGCAGGGCTGAGTTGTCGTGCTTTCACAAGGAATCAGGGTGTGATAATTTTGTTGGGTATGTGTGTCTTAATGCGGTCCTGGTTGAGTTTAGTCTTACAAGAGGAATCTACGGACGATGCTTGATCAGGATTAGGCTAAACTATCATGAGGAATTGGGGTTTAGTATCTCAGGAGACACCATAAGAACACATGAGCATTGTTAGATAGAGAATATCTTTTTAGCATCAGACACCTATTAGGAAGACCAGAGTGTTCTCTACTTGTTTTTACACATCATTTCTCTCACGTGATTTTCTTTCTTTTTGCACAGATAGTTTATACACCTGTTCATATTCACACTTACCTTTACACACCAAACACCTATTTTCTGAAATAGCTTACCAAATAACACAAGTTCCCCGAGTGTTCGATACTCGGTTCTTACAGTTTTATACTACTTGTGCAATCCGACGCACTTGTTAGATGCCGAACACCTATTTTCTACTGACCTAGTAGAAGGTTCAACATCAGGTGGAGGAGAAGGAATATGTACATTAGGAACCTCCCCTTGAACCTTTGAAGGTTCTACAATAACTGACTCATAAAGGAAATAAGGTAATAGAATGGAGAAGTGTGGATAGTCTCATTTTGAGCTTCTGCTTTTTGAGCTCCAACATCTTCATTCAAAGCAAACTGATCACCTTTATCAATTGTTGCCACCTTATTCTAAGGATTAGAATGGTCTTCTTCATCCTTCTTCTCTTCCTCAAAAAGTTATTTTGAAGCTTTATGGAAAAAGCCATAGTCAAGAGGCTTCTCAGAAACTTCCTTTTCTTATTCTTCTTTTTCCTCCTCATTCTGAACTTTCTCAGAATGGTCTTCAAACACCTCTTCTTTAGAGTTATGAGTACCCTCAGAAGTGACTTTCTCTTAAGCACAATGGTCATCATTCTATTCAAACATCTCCTTCTTTGAAGCAAAAACTTCAGCAACAGGAGAGGAAATGGTCTCTTCCTCATTTTCTTTTTTTGAGGCCTTCTTTTTTGCATCCTCAGACTAGGATTGAAGGCTTCTCCTAGCCCTTACCTTCAATCTTTCCCCACTTTTGATCAAATCAAAGAGAGGCGGTGAGGGTCTTTTAGCAAAACATACTACCTTTCTTTAATTTCTTCTCCTTTTCTCCTTCATCTTTTTCTTTTTCTTTTCCTTGCTCTAAGAATACTCCTTATTAGAACATGTGCAAGTTTTCTTCATCCAAGGCTGGGGGTTCAACTTCAAAGTTGCAACATTTTTCTCTCCCCCCCAAGTCAACATTTCTTCATCCTGAGCTTCATCCTCTAAGGGCACTCCAAAATGTTTGAACACCAGAGTCATCAACATCCCATTAGGCACACTGGAGGTTGACTTGATAGGCTTTGTGGCCATGATCATATGGTTGATGATCAGACTTGACAAGCTAAGAGGGATCTTCTTCCATAGGAAATAAATGACTAGCAATTCATGGTCATTTATTTCTTGGTATGTGCCAGCTCTAGGCAACACAGAGTGCATGCTAATCCAATGCACAATCCTCCAAAAAGAAGTCAGGGATTTGGATTTGAACTCATCATTCTTTTCTTCGAAGAACTTCCTCATGATCATGCTCTTTTTGAGGCCCATGATGTCAAACCACTCATCATATTGCCTTTTGCCATCAGCAAGTACCCCTAAAAGATCTGCCAAGAGCTGTTTTGATATCAGAATCTCATTTTCCTTCAAAGTAGTCTTCAAGGTGAAGTTGCTACTGTCCACCACAGCAACAACAAAGATGTTAGGTCTGGACAATCACTCTTCTCATCTTTCTTGGATTTTGATGAATAACAATAGGTGTAAATTATCAATGTTCTCATGAGTTTTTGAAAGTAGACAAGATCAATGTGTTAAAAGACTTTCTATATCGTCCATACTCCATGAAAAATTGATCTATTTATTATTTATCTAGCATCCAACACTCTAGAACCAAAAGACGTCCACTCATTATGGTAATCAGTGTTATACACTGCATTTTGGTTATCTCTCACGTCCAACTAGAAAGAAACTCACACATCCTTTTAGAATGATCAACATTGAGCAAAAAGTCTATGATTGCCGGAAAAGGGAAGTACATGTGTTCTATCTCATGCAAATTCATTTTGCCTCTCTTTATTTTGAATTTCTAACATTTTGAATTTAGAGAAAGGACATAATAGAAGAAAATAGAAGGTATTCATAAAATATTACTTAAAGGTCACTTTCTTCGAGGACAAGGATCACATGACGCTATATGTACTATCCTTCATTTCCTCGTAAATCAGAGCATACCACATAGCCTTATTTTCTAGTGTCAGACAACAATCTTTTCAAGGGATCGACATTGATCCCATAATGGATCCTTCATTGAACTCTATAAAAGGCAGTCTTTACCCAAAAAGCGAGAACGAGAATAACTGACGAGAAAACAAGAATATATCTAAAGCAAAACTCTACTAAAATTAATGGATGATTGATATAAAGTTTCCATTTGTTTGTTCTTTGCTTAGAAGAGTTATCTTGTATTTGAGTTTTATAGTTTATTCACTCATTGAATGTTATTGAATACTTGTATTCATCCTAACTATTGTTTGTTGAATCCAAGAGTGGCTTAGTGTTAAACAATACTTGGGTTTCTTAGATTCAGGGGGAGTCTAAGAAAGTGCTAGAAGTGATATTAAGAATACTTGTATAGCCAGGAGTGGCAAGTCAGAATACTTGTTTTGTAATCAAGTTTTGATTACTAGAACCCTTTACTATTGAGTAAAGGAGAGTGATGTAGCTCCATGTGGAGCTTGTAGGCCTTGGATCTTCTTCATCAATGGAGTTCTTTGCTTCTTGAAGATCAATGGCAGCGGAATGGAGAAGGAAGAAAGATGATTGGAGACGTCACTTCAAGGAGAAGATGAGTCAAGAAGAAACTCACCACCATAGGAAGCCATGGATAAGAGCTTGAAGGAAAGAGAAGATGAATGGAGGGAGAGGGGGAGAAGGAGCATGAAATTTTATGCCTCAAATGAGAAATGAACTTTGAAGTGTAATTCTCAAATGATCTAAGTTGAAAAAATGCACACACATGACCTCTATTTATAGCCTAAGTGTCACACAAAATTGGAGGGAAATTTGAATTTCTATTCAAATTTCACTTGAATTTGAAATTGAATTTCTGGAGACAAATTTGGGAGCCAAAATTTCACTAATTATGATTAGTGAATTTTAGCTATGGTTCAGCCCACTAATCCAAGATCAAGTCCAAGATTCTCCACTAAGTGTGCTTAAGTGTCATGAGGCATGCAAAGCATGAAGGACATGCACAAAGTGTGATTATATGACGTGGCAATGAGGTGTAACAAGCAAATGCTCATCTCCCCCTCTAAAATTTAATTGGATTGGACTTCTCCCAATTTAATTAAATTTATTTCCCAACACACACATCAAATATTCACCTAATGCATGTGAAATCACAAAACTACCCCTAATACAAAAACTAGTCCATGTGCCCTAAATACAAGACCCAAGAATACTGAAAACCTAATCTAATATGTACAAAGATAAGTGGACCCAACCTTGGCCCATGGGCTTAGAAATCTACCCTGAGGTTCATGAGAACCCTAGGGCCTTCTTCAGCAGCTCTAGCCCAATCCTTTTGGAGCCTTTTGCTCATAGCTCTGGTGACTGGTCCCTTCCTAGGGAGGATTGCATCAGAGAGCTGAATGTAGCTCAGGTTGAGTGAACCAGTATATGTCAAGTATTCCTACGTCTCTCTATAACATTTTATTAAGCGTTCTATTAACACTCTCTGACACTTCCTTATTACCAAGTATTTATTTGAAAAATTATTTTTAAGGACTTTCTCTCTTATTAAGGGATTGGATTATCAAACCTATCTTTATTAAAACTTGTGTTCTCTTTACTAGATGGCTTGCCACACATGTTCATTTCTATGTATATCTGCATTAAAACTTACAAAATTTTCCTCTTTGATAAACACACTATTCAACCCCCCCTCCTTTAGTGTGTTTGTTGTTATTTCAAAAGAAGACTTCGACCGGCTTTGGGTAGACAAGTTCATGTTTGATCAAGTGGCCTTGGAATAATTAAGAAGGGGGGTTGAATTAATTATTAATGAACCTTTACTAATTAAAAATCTATCCTTCTTAATGTTACTAGATTCAAATTAGGCTTTTACTATAATGTTAAGAAAGTAAAGAACAAAAATAGAAACTTAAACCAAAAGTAAAAGCGATAATTAAAGTGCACAGCGGAAATTAAAGAGTGTAGGGAAGAAGAAGACAAACACAAGAATTTTATACTGGTTCGGCAACAACCCGTGCCTACATCCAGTCCCCAAGCGACTTGCGGTCCTTGAGATTTCTTTTCAACCTTGTAAAATCCTTTACAAGCAAAGATCCACAAGGGATGTACCCTCCCTTGTTCTCTTTGAACAACCAAGTGGATGTACCCTCCACTTGAACTGATCCACAAGAGATGTACCCTCTCTTGTTCTCAGTTACAACAACCCATGTAGATGTACCCTCTACTTGTACTACAAAGGATGTACCCTCCAATGTGTTAAGACAAAGTTCTCAGGCGGTTAGTCCTTTGAAATCTTTTGTTTAAGGGAAAAGGAAGAATCAAAAGAATTCTCAGACTGTGTCTTATTGAATTCTTTGAAAAGGGAGAAGGGAGACACAAAAGAATTCAGGCGGTTAGTCCTTTGTTCTTTTGGAAAAGGGAGAAGAGAGACACAAAAAGAATTCAGACGGTTAGTCCTTGCCGAATTCTTTTTGGCAAAGGGAGAAGAGAATAAAAAGATATAACACACTTTTGTTTTCTGTGAAAGAACAAGGTTTGGAAACCAGAAAACTCAGAAAGCTTTTGGCAAAGGAAGAAGAAGAAGAAGAAGAAGTTCAAAAAGATGTTCAAAGAGATTGAAAGGTTGTAAAAATATATATGAAAAGTTGTTGAAATGTAAGTCAAAGTCTTGCTTTTATAGACTCTTCATGTCTGGTCAAGAAAACCATTGGAAGAGTTATAACCTTTATAAAAACCTGAAAACCATTGGAAGAGTTATAACCTTTAGAAAAACCTGAAAACCATTGGAAGAGTTACATCTTTTGATTTTTATTCAAAACTTGTCACTTGTAATCGATTACCAAAATCATGTAATCGATTACACAAAGCATTTTATGAAAGGATGTGACTCTTCACAATTGAATTTGAATTTCAACGTTCAGATACACTGGTAATCAATTACCAATATATTGTAATCGATTACACCATTTAAAACACAATTGGAACGTTGCAAATTCAGTTAAAAGCTTTTGAAATCAAACTTTGCCACTGGTAATCGATTACAAGAAAATGGTAATCGATTACCAGAGAGTAAAAACTCTGGTAACTTAGAAAATTTTGAGAAAAAATCTTTTGAAAAACAAAATTGTGCTATGTTTGTTTTTTGAAAAATCTTTTCAATACTTTCCTTGTGAAGTCTTCTTGATTTCTTCTCTTAAATCTTGAATTCATTTTCTCTTGAATCTTGAACTCAAACTTCTCTTGATTCTTGAATCTTCTTGATTTCTTCTCATGAAACTTGAAATTAAACTTGATCTTGAACTTGTTGACTCATTCTTGAAATCATTCTTTGGGCCTTTTGTCATCATCTTTGTCATCATCAAAACTACTTGAATCAACTTGATTCATCATCATGAAGCTTGCTTCTACAGTTCATGTGCATCAAAAACCTTGTCCACTTCTTTTTCAAAAAACACACAATGTCCCAACCACACTCTTTGATCTCCATCAAATCATTGTGTCTTCCATTCACCACCTTTTTGTTGACGAAGCTTCCATCAAACTTCTCTTCCATTTTTTTGTCTTTGAACAAAGCAACAACCTCATATTCTAATCTTCTTCTCTTCTTCCCAGTCTTCTCCTTTTTCATAGAGCTCTTTCTCTTGGATGACCTTATCGCAACTCCCTTGGAGCAAGGAGGTGTGAGAGTTATGGTTGTTTCAGAATCAGACCTAGAAGACACCTCTATTGCCTTGCCTTTCCCTTTATCTTTGAGGGTAATAGGTTAAAGTGATTTTGAGGTTTCATTGTCTAAGGTTGAGGATTGAAAGGGTGTTTTGATAGCCATGATTTTGGTTTTGTTCATTTATGAGAGGTTTGGTGAACTCGAAAAACAAAATGAAGTTGTAGACTGGTAAACACAGAGAGTAAAATTGAGAGAGGTGACTGGTGAGATTAGTTTTTACCAACACTTCCTTTTATAGTGGAGCCAAGGAGAGAGAAAAAGTAAAAAAAAACATAAAAAAATTAAATGGTAAAACCAAAAAAAACAATCTAGTTGTTCATGATATACATTTGGGCAAGACTAAAATCTTGCACAAAGTCAAACAATAAATACAATATCTGGTCTACTAGTAGTTAAATATAAAGGGAGCCAATCATACATGTGTACTGCTTTTCAAAAGTATCATTATCTTTCTTATCCTTTTCAATGACAGTGGATGGATGCATAGGGGTAACCATTGATTTGGCGTTATCCATTCTGAACCTCTTTAAAAAGTCCTTTGTATATTTCTCTTGATGAATGAATATGACATCATCTTTTTGAATGATTTGAAGTCCTAGAAAGAACTTTAGCTCTCCCATCATGCTTATTTCAAATCTCCAATGATGAGATTTGGAGGATGAGAGGAGACAAATCTCAAACTCTTTGGCATATAAGCTTTTGTTGTCTGTTCCGAGCTTTGTCTTTTCAGGCCTTTCTAAGGTGTCTCAAAAGGATTTTTCTCAGTTTTCTTTAGACTTTTTGATACTGGTATGTTGTTATGAGAATTTTTATTGGCCTTTTTTCTCTCCATTTCTTCGTCTAAATTTGCAATCTTTCTCTTCTCAAGTTTGCTATCATGTTAATCAAATACAACTTGAGTCCTTAGATTGTAGATTCTGTAAACTTTAAAGGATAAAGAGTAACCAAGAAAAATGACTGTCTCAATTTTCATCAAACTTCCCAAGGTTTTATTTGTTGTTTAAAATATAGCATGCACAACAAAAAATGTGAAAGTATGACACACACTTGTTTTTCCTCCTTTCCATAATTCATATGGAGTCTTGTTCAGAACCTTTCCAATAGAAACTATGTTCAGAATGTAGTATGTTGGGTTATAGCTTCTGCCAAAAAATAGTTTTGTATGTTAGACTCACTTATAAGGATATATTTCTCCTTTCCACAACACAATTCTATGGAGGTATTATTGGACAAGAAAAATTATAGGGGATACCATTTTCATCAAAGAAGGTTTTAAAGAATTTTTTTTTCAAATCTCCCCCATGATCACTTGTACAAAGACTATTTTCAATTTTTTTTTTCATTTTGAACTTTCTTATAAAACTTTCTAAATGCTTCAAAAGACTTATCCTTATGAGAAAGAAATAAAACCATGTGAATCTAGAGAATGCATCAACTATCACAAATCCATATCTCTACCCACACAGGCTAAGTGTTTTGGGTGGGCCAAACAAGTCTATGTGCAGTAGTTCTAGGACTCTCTATGATGTTACTGCATTTTTGTGTTGGAAACTATATTTGGTTTGCCTACCTTTGGCACATGCTTCATACACTATCTTTTTCAAATTTGATATTTGGTAAGCCTCTGACAAGCTTATGCTTGGATAGTTTGGACAATGTTTTCATGTTAAGATGACCTATTCTCTTGTGCCATACCCATTTATCATTCTCAAAGGTTGTTAGACAGGATTGACTGGGTAGGGAATCCCTAGACAAGGTTTCTCTCTCACACTACATAGAATAAGATTTTTCCAAGTAATGGTTCTTTAATCAGACAAACATTGGGTTCAAACTTAACTTCATAGCCATTGTCACAGAGCTGAATCATGCTTAGAAGATTATGTTTCAACTTTTTCACATACTAAACATTTTCAATCTAAATAAAGTTTGATTTACCAATTTTACCAAGTCCTTTGATGAGGCTTTTTTGTTATCTCCAAAGGCAACAAACCCTCCATCCTTTCTACTCTCAAGGTTGAGGAATTTGCTTTTGTCTCTAGTCATATGCCTGGAGCATCCACTGTCCAAGAACCACAACTTTTTCCTTTTGTTGTTGAACAAACATTCCTACACCAGAAAGAAGTAAAATCTTAGATACCCATAGTTTCTCAGGTCCTTGCATGTTAGTTACCTTTCTGAAATGAATGTTCTTTTTGTAACATTTTGAGGTTTGGTGTCCCCATCGATTATAGTTAGAGCATTTCCTCTTGGCCTTCTTGTTTATTTCAAACTTTTGAAATGCTTTTCTAGGATTTTGATTGAAACCTAAGCAAGTTCTATCATAAAAGCTTCTCTGGATTCCAATCAGTTTATCCAAAGTTGTTTGTGCCTACTACAAAGTTAGCTAATTCTTTTGGTAGTTTCTCGACCTTCTCCTTCAAAACTTTGTTTTCATTTTTAAGTTGAGTTTGATTAAAAAAAGATAACTCATTTTGTTGTGGTCTCTCTTTTTAGTTTTTACTGTTCATAAAGTTTGAAATGAGATTCTTGCAGACAATGGTTTTTCATTATCCATTCTAAGCTTCTCAATTTCTTTCTAAGCATAAGAAATTTGCTCCTTCACATGAACACATTTCTAAGTTAAAATATAAGAGTCATTAAGTAGATTATCAAAAACTTGTTCTAACTCTTTATGATATGAAAAATCTAAAACACTTTCAAAGTCAAATACCTCTTCTGTGTCAAAATCTGCCATGAGACACAGGTTGGTAGCATGCTCCTAATCTCTCTCAGAGGGTGATGAATTTGTGTCATCCTGCATAGCCATATGGCCTTCTTCTTTGGGTCTCCCTTTCTGAAATATTTCTTAAGAAAATGACAGTCGAATTTGATGTGGCCAGGCTTGTTGCATTCAAAGCATCTAACTTGCTTAGAAATTTCTTCTTGTTGGAAATCTCTTTTAGAGAGGTTCCTTCTTGATGCAATCCTGCCCCCCAAGGGTATTGGATAGAAGACTCCAAGAGGATTGGGCTAGAGCTGCTAAAGAAGGTCCTAGGGTTCTCATGAACCTAAGGGTAGATTTTTTGAGCCCATGGACCAAGGTTGGGTCCACTCTTCTTTGTAAATATTAGAATAGGTTTTTTCTTCTTTTGGGCTTGTATTTTGGCCATTATAGTAATATAAGGTTTTAGTCTTGTATTTCAGGGCATTTTGAGTTGTCTTTGTAGTAGGGACTTTTTTTTTTGTATTTTCATGTATTTTGGCATGAGGGTGAGCTTAGCTATTATAGGGGGTGTGTAGCTAAGCTCTAGCTTCTCATCTCAAAGAGGGTGAGCTTAGTTATTAGAGAGGTGTGTGTAGCTAAGCTCCAGCTTCTCTAGGAATCTTTTCAAGGAAGCTTCTCAAGAAAGTTTCTCAAGGAAGCTTCTCAAGGAGGTGAGCTTAGTTATTAGAGGGGTGTGTGTAGTTAAGCTCTAGCTTCTCAAGAAAGCTTCTCAAGGAAGCTTTTCAAGGAAGTTTCTCAAGGAAGCTACCTAGGCTATAAATAGAAGCATGTGTAACACTTGCTGTAACTTTGATGAATGAGAGTCTTGTGAGACACAACTCAAAGTTCAACGTCTCTCCCTCTTTTCCTCCTTTAATTTCGTGCTCCCCCTTCTTTCTTTCTCTCTCTCTTTCTTTTCCTCCATTGAAGCATCCTCTCCAAGCTTCTTATCCAAGGCACATTCTTGGTGGCGAAGCTCCTTCTTCCATGGCTTATTCCCTAGTGGATGACGCCTCTTTTCACCTCTTCTCCTTTATCTTCCGCTGCATCTCCATGGTGGAGAATCACCATTGAAGAACCTCATTGAAGCTCAAAGATCCAGCCTCCATAAAAGCTTCACAAGCAAGCTTCCATCACTTCTTAGCCTTTTTCTCTTTTTGAGCAAGCTTTGAATCTCTTTGATGAGAAAGGCCAATTCTTCTTCATCTTCCACAAAAATCTCATAATCGATATTCTAAGAATCAGAATATGCTACTGAGTTTAGTGTTGTGGAATGGTGTTTTGTCTTAGTTTTCTTACAATCCTTGAGTGTTATTGCTTCCCCTTTAGGTAGCTTCATCTCATCCATCAGCTCTTACTCATGAACCTTTAGTGAGCCAATAAGTTCATCCATTGCCAAAATTTTCAGGTTTTTGGTTTCTTTTATGGTAGTGACCTTTGGTCTCCAGATTTTAGGCTGACTTCTTAGAATCTTCTTGATTCTCTGGTGTGTGGTCTTTCTTTCTACTAAAGCATTCAAATAGTGAATTTGGTGAACATATCTTCTATGGACTCATGTTCCTGCATCTTAAATATCTCATACTTGTGAGTTAGAATATTGACTTTTGAGTCTTTTACTTGATTTGTACCCTCATGTGTTGTTCTAAATGTATTCTAGATTTCCTGAGAAGTTTCACATTCTTCTACTCTGTCATACTTTGGTATACTTAGAGCACATGATAGAAAAAACATCACCCAAGAGTTCAAGAGGGCTCTTGCTCTCTCATATGGGGTCCATTCCTCTTTAGGTTTGTCTATCACTAGTCCAACCTTAGTTTTTTTTGTTAGCTTGTAAGGACCAATCTCTATGATGCCCTATAGAAAAAACACCTTATGATTCCATGAACAACTTCATTCTTCCTTTCTAATAGTAAAACTATTTTCCATGAAAGTTGTTAGACCCTAATTTTATCCGAGTATAATGTTTTATCATTCGAATATGATGTTTTGATCATTGCTAGTCGAATTACAGTGTTTGGCACCGGTTACAGTGCAAGGCCAAGGAGTCATGCATGGTTTTGATGGTTGTTTGTTAGTTCCGGAAACAAAAGCCACCAGGAGGGGACAAAATGGTCATTTTTTGGAATTTTCTAGACCCTAGCTCACCCAGGCTAGCATTTGGCTTGCCTGGGCCATGAAATACCTTTAGCCTTAAGCAAGGGCGAGCTGATACCTTCAAGATGAAGCAACGAGCTTGCTTGGGCAAGCTGCCCCTGCCCCAAATGGTTTTTTCTATAAATAGCCATGCAGGGGAAGGGTTTTTGGGGTTCAAAGAGTTTAGAAAGGAAGAAAAATGAAGGGAGAGGAAGGAAAAAGAAGAAAAGTGAAGCCAAGGCACTGCCGAATCGCAACCGAGGATTATTCCCTACATCGCTTCCCTTGCTAGCCTTGTACCCTGTGCAACAATCGGTTAGTTTTTCTTCCTTTTCTTTTCTTTTCATTTCTTAAGAGTTGAATGTAATCCATGTACCCTTATGGGTCCTCTCTGACATTCGTATGTATTCATCTTCTCCCTTCTTATCGTTGGTAATTTCATTTTATTTGTAAGGTTTAATTCTAGCCGATCACCAGTGTTGTGCGATTGTTTTCTTTTCTTTTGTGAGACTAGAAACTAATAAACACAAATAAATGAAAGGGAAATCAATTCACAAACCAAACTTCCTTTCATCAAATATCACTTGAGATCGTTTCATGGTCCAATGCCTTAACGACTCTTTGTTCGCAATTAAAATAAATCTTTCAAAAACATAAAATCAATTTAACACACAAACATTCATACTTAAAGAACTACGTAGGTCTTATTTCTTAATCGCACCTGGGGATACGTAGGAGCAAGGGCAACATGCTTGTCGACTCAAAAAATAAAAATAAAATAATGTAATAAAAGCAATTCACTACTCTTGGGAAAATAAATAAGTTTGAAGTCACGTTGCGCATACTCGATCAAAGGATGTCGTCTCTTATGACGGGTGCATGGGGTGCTAATACCTTCCCCATGCGTAAACAACTCCCGAACCCATATTTTCAAAATTTGCAGACCTCTTTTGGTTTTCCTAATGTTTTCCTTAAATAAACTTTGGTGGCGACTCCACTCGTTTTCTCCCAAGGAGACGAATGTGCTTTCTTCTATATGCCTTTGTCGTCCCGTTGTGAGGTAGGTTGCAACAAAAGCCTTGAGGCCTATTGGTTGAAGCACCTTTAGGCATGAACATAGTTGCAGCTTGTCCAGCCATCACTTCTTCCAAGATTTTCCTTTCAGACTCTCAAGTGTGCTTAACCCTAAGAGTTAAGCTTTGATGCCAATTGAAGTGACAAAAATACCACAAAAGGAGACAGTTCTTTGATTGTGTTTTCACAAACTTTGATTGTTTCTACCAACTTTGATTATTTATTATAAATAAATCATATTCCAATATAAGTTCAAAAAGAGATAGTTTAGAATGAAAAATTGTTCAGAGCTCAGAACAAAAACACAAGTAGTTTTGGAAAAAAGGTTTCCATAATTCAAAGATTTATTTTAAAACATGTTTAGTTGAAAAGACTTTGATAAAAAAAAGTTTAGTTTTAAGGTATTTGTCAAAGGAGTTTTCTGCCTTAGTGATAAACAAAAGCTAGTAAATAATTTATAGATTAAAATCAATGTAAATAAAGAAAGGAACAAGATGATGCACAATGATTTTTATACTAGTTCACCCCAACCTTGGGTTACGTCCAGTCCTCACCCTTCAAGTTGAGATTTCACTAACACAACCAGCCACTATCGAACCAGCAAACCACTGGATTTCAACAACCTGCCAGTAACCCCACTGGACTTCACACCTAGCCACAACTAGATTGGCTACATTATTGGTTAAAACCTTTGGCAGCCACTTGTTGGACTCTCAACAACAAAGGGTCTCTGTGTTTTGATTGCACAAATACAAATCTCTCCTTACAAGAGGGTTTCCACTCAAGAAATTACAATATCTCACTTTTATCTTAGATCTATATTAGTTTTGAAGCTTTTACAAAATTAGGTCACTCTTTATTGAGAGAGTTAATGCAAAAATGACATATTTTTGACAAAAAGAACTTGGCTCGAGTTTCTCTCACTAAGAAGGCTTCAACTTGACTTCATGATGCTCTTTGATGAACTCTTAAAGCTCCAGATAAGATTGTTGAAGTAGAGCCCACACAATTGATAAATTTTTGGATGAAGAAGAAAAAGGTGACAGGTGTCAACTCATGACAGCTTGTAGAGTCATTTTGAGGTTCCCATTCTGAGGAACCTTTTTTATGAGCATTTTGATGGTACATCAAAATGGAGATTATGACATTAGCTAAGAAAGGATCCAAACTTAGGTAGATCCTTGTGATGAAGTTCAACTAATATATATCTTTCCGAAGTAGCACAACTTCATCAATCTTAACACAGCTTCACAACACAAAACATTTTGAAGTATATTGCTTTGTAAAAACACAATGAAGGAACAATTGTTAGTGTGTTAGTGTTCTTTCCAAGGTTAGACTGCATATATCTTTAGTATTCTATTTTAGTGTTTCTCATTAGATCTTCTCATGGACAATTTCATCTTTTGACTTGGCTACATCTTCCAATGCAGTTACCATTCCCTTTCTGATGTGCCATCAGTGTGTGTGACAACATATAGAAAGTGAGTTTCTATCAACTTTAGTCTTCTAATGCTCCCTTTGTATGCGTGGCATCATATGGATGACATGATGTTTCCTTTCAGGTGCATTTTGAACCATTCTAAACTTTATTTTGAAGTTCAGTCTTTAGAGTCAAGGTCTTCATCATTCTAATGTAGACTTTGATATAGCTTCATTTTGATGTTGGTTGTTTTGTTTGTACCATTTTATGTATCTTCTATGTAAGGCCTTGTTGTCTTGTACTTTGCCAAAATCAAGTACTCAGAGAGAAGCATTCTTCATCATGTAGATGGGCTTCAAAGGATCTTGTGAGTTCTTTACTCTTTACAATTAGTTTGAGACAACCTTTCTAAGCATCATTCTAAGGACATTAGAATGCATATACATATCTTCTTAATAAGTTTAACATTGAAACACTTAAGCAGAATGCTAGTTATCACTTAAAATCATCATCCTTACAATTTGTGTTGCTAATAGTTTGTTATAATTAAAACCATACATGTGGATTCAACATATTAAGTCATGTATTTAATGCATCATTTATTGAGTAAAATGTGTGGATATGTTATGGTTTAATTATGGAAAAGTATAAAAAGCATGATATTGAACTATGATTGTGTTATGATTATGCTTTGATTTGTTTGGGATCATTGGAGTGTGATTTGTTAGGTATGTATATGTTATTGTTGAAGAAAGGAGCAAATGCTTTAGAAAGTTAGTTGTCAAGAAGTGGCTTTCTAGTTATTTCTATACATGGTAATAAAGTTCAAATGGTTAGTATATCTTGCCTTTCATTTATTTTTCTATTTTCTTCTTTTGTTATTCATGTCCCTCCTCTGTTTGTGCGATGTTGCTATAGGTTTATCTTTATTGCTTTGATTAAGTTACACCAACTAGCCACTAATACAATATTTATTACGTTGGCACCCTTTTGTGCTTCAATGGTTGTAGGCTTTTTTTGTTTTCTTGCTTGCACCACCATCACAGTCTTTGTTATTGGCATGCGAGCCTTTTCCATTGTACGCATCTCTTCTAGAAACTCTTATTCATTTCTTACAAATATAGGAAGTTTGAAATTTTTCTTGATGTATATGTCTTGAAATTATTTGATATGACATGGTTCTGTTTGACAACGAATGATGTTATTTATCTATTCATTCTATTCAATTTTTTACTAATAGACTATTTAGATATATTGACGTAGGTCAATTTACTCCAAATTTTCCAACCCTTATTCCTAGCAACCATTTCGACCACCGTTCACTGCTGTTAGAGACAATTTCTAGTGGCATTGCTTCATTTATTTCCCGATCTTCCCTCACTGTCGCCGCAATGCATTGCAATCATGTCGCAATGCATTTTCTATGGTTTTAGAAGTTACTTCAAAAACCATAGAAAATAGCAACATCCCATGAATGGAATAGCAACATAGCTACTACTTGTTCTAAATCTTCGTCACCGCGACTTGTTAGGGTTTCAAGGTCTATAATTTAAAATTTTCTTGTGACCATGAATGGAATAACAACATCCCATGGACCATGCATTACTCGTGAATCACTAAGGGTTTAGAAGTTACTTCAAAAACCATAGAAAATAGAGTTTTATGGTCCACCCATATCAACTCCAATATCAAGATAAATTCACAAAACTAAGGTTTACAAAAAAAGGGAATAACACACAAAATTTATACTGGTTCAGTCCTCAAGAGAACCTACATCCAATTGTTCTAAGATTCCTTAGAACTTCCACTATTAGAGAATCAAGTACAAACACTATGTACATACAATTTTCTAAAATTCTACTTTTCCCATGAACCCTACAAGAGAAATCCCAAAATCTTATTGAACCCTACAACAAGAAATTCCAAGAGTTGAAACCCCATCAACTCAGAAAGCCCTTGGTAACCCTAACCAAGATGAAGAAAGTAGAAATAAATCAAAATTGGATTGAATACACCTTGATGTACATATCACAACATCATCATTCTCATCCTTTGATTATCAACTCATGATGAAGAATGAATGAATCTTGATCAAATTGAATCTCTTGAAGAAATGTAGAGTAATTCCCTTAAATTATTCTTAGAATGTGTTTTCTAAAAGATAAGATCATATCAAGAGTCACTAATGAGAAACAACAAGTGAGGATGTTTATAATTTTTACAACTAAAACTAATTCAACTAATTATCAAATATGGTAATTGATTAATTCATTCATATCCCTTCTTGTTCTGCATTTTCAGAAACGTGGTAATCGATTATCTCATTTCATAGAGAGCTTCTCAAGCTTCTATGTTTCTGGAATAATCGATTATCAAATTGGTAATAAATTATTTTGACAAACAAAAAGCGCCTAAAGTTTCCAAAGGCAATCTAATCGATTACTATATGTGGTAATCGATTATCTTGAGCCAAAGAGTATTCCTTTTTCTGAAATTGACTTATATAATCGATTGTTGAAACTGGTAATTGATTAATTCGATGATACTTGCCAAATTTCAAGTAGAAGTAAGGCTTGTTGCTTGTTCTAATACTTCGTAATCGATTACACTGTGTTGAACTCATTACTTCTAAGAGACTAAGATCAATTCATTAATCTACCATGTTTGACTTCTACTAAGCATGGATATAAGAAAACTAAGACTATATCACTCGTCATGCCTAATCTAAAAACATCCAATACAAATGCCACATCTTTTAAAACTTGTTTGACATTGTAAAATGATTAAAACAAAATCCTAAGGCTAATTTTCTTTGATTCAATAGATAGGAGAATGATCTAATTCAAATCTCAATCATATCTTATCTTATCAAATCTAATTTGATGTTATCAAATCTTATTCAATTAGATATACAAATGATTATCTTATTTGATTAGATATATAGATAATTAATTAAATCATATATAATAATTATCTTTTCAAATTGCATCTTATTTAATTAAATTTTATTTAATTAAAAATGTAGTTAATTGATTAAATTATATTTTATTAATTAATCGTGAACTAAATCAAATCCAATTTAATCTATTCAACTGCTCTAATTGATTACGTTATGTGTGTAACCCTGTAGGTTTCTACTATGTTGATATATAATATTATCTTTATAATATAGACAATGATTGATATCTAGCAATGTATCACTACCTCCCAACCCATGAGAAAATTGATGATTCAATTTCAACCTTGTCGGAATCATTTGCACCATGTAGCCTTTGTCACTTTGTCTAAATGTCTTAATTGAGCATGACACATAAGAGTGTTATCCTCGTTAAGCTCAATCATTTATTTCTTGATATACAAGTACATGTCTAAATACAAATGGGTCAAATATCTCATATTAGTCCATCTACACGTGATCATGCATATTGCATGTCTCACTCTACCGAGAAGCCTATAGACATAACTCTTGTTGTTTAGGAAGGATGAATCATATCTACATCACTCACATCCCTCAACATGCTTCATTGTAGATCCAATTACCATCTTTATAATTACCATGTTACAGATGATATTTGATAGCATTTTGATAGCATTAAAGCCTACGTTTCCTATTTGTAGGAATTACAGTGACTTCAATTTGAAGGATAACTATTAGATTATGGTTGCCATGAGAAGCATTCATGACACTTACGTAACTATTATGAATGAAGTCTTCTCATAGTGGTCTATCTAGTATAATATTACTCCTAATATTCATACTTGTGTGCCAACTTGATATCTCATATTCATGACTTGTGAGATGTGGTCATCATGTTACCCCCATAATAGTTTTAATGCATTATGTTACTCCCACAACAGTCTTGGTTGACAATGATACTTTGACTAGAGACTGAGACACTTGAATTCTATTCTATTATTCAATGAATTTCACATCATCAAATAGTCCATCTCATTATATATATATATATATATATATATAATCAAACCCCCATCAATTCACAATTGTTGATTGTTGTGCTCGAACCCCATCATGGTTACTAATAACCACAACCTCAACCTCATTGAAAGGAGGGGAAAATACCTTAGAGCACAAGCATAAAAAAAAAAACAAGTGATGCCTTCCAAAGAAGGATTCAAAAACCTTTGTGTTTGTTTATTGCCTTGCAAGATCTAGGAATTTGGTGTTTAAATTATAAAGAGTAACGATGATTTTGATTTGGAACAATGACGAACTAATCAACGACATTGACATTTTTTGTTTCACAAGTTCACTCGAAGGACAAGAAGCTCATCTTCACCACCAACAATTCCTGGAAGTCACAGATTCAATATGCCGAAAAGTTCCAATTGGGAATTTCTGTTTCATTGTTTGCTCTTTGTTCGTTTGCATTCAATTTGACTTCGATATTCTCTTAATTGTAGTAATGATTTGAATCAGATCGTGCTTACCTTTTCCAATTTGTAGTGGGGGAATTAATGGTCTTTTTGCTGGTGTTGTCGCTTACAATATTTGTGTAAATGCCACTTGTCGAAAATTGCCTTAGGCAGAGGCAAAAGATAGTTAGTTAGCAGGCTGGGAAGAGATTGAGGGAGGGATAATTTGATCTAGATGATGTAGAATGTAACCTATTAGATGAGATTGATCGATTGGCTCAAAATTGTGGTCCATGAGGGACCATCTATTAAGGCAATCCAATATAGCCTTCTACATTTAATACGTTATAAATTTCAAGAGTGTGTACGTTCTTTGTACATGATGTATGTTATGCATATGTAAATATTTATGTAATAGTTCATTTGCAATCAAGTAAAAAAATAAATTAAATTATTTTCTTAAACTGTTTGAGTGTTTTCCCTTCTCTTTTCATATTTCTTTTTTCCTTCGGTTTTTGTTTTTATTTTTAATTATTACATTTTCATATTTTCTATCTGCTAGACATATATATATATATATATATATATATATATATATATATATATATATATATATATATATATATATATATATAATAAAATTGTTCATAAACTTCATCAATACTTCTTAAAGTTTAGTTTTGAGAAATGGTCACTATTTAAAAAGAATATAATAAAAAAAATAAAAATAAAAAAACCTTTTTTATAAATATAATAAACATGCTCTTAGGATGTGTTTGGCGATAGTGTTATTATCTTTTAGTTTGCATACAAATATTTAATTTAATTACACTTTTGATTATTTTATCATTTTTATTTAACAACTTTTGTCTCCATTATTTTCTAATTTGATCTCTCACTTTTTAATTGTAAAATTTTGTTTGATCTATTAATTCAATGTCATATATTAAACAAAATTATTGACATGACTAGGGGTGTGCAAGGTGACTCAATCCGACCCAAAACCGCACAAATAAAAAAAGTGCATTTTGAGTGGTTTGGGATGGGTTAGTGGGTCAAAGCAACGAGTTAGGAAGGTTATGCCTGGTTGGGTTCAATAATGATTTATAGACGGGTCGAAAACCAACCCAAACCAAAATTATTTATGTTGTTATGAGATTAAATAGGCCCAACCCACTTCCCTTATGAGATTACAGTTTACCGTACACGATCCAGTTATAAAAATTACCCTAAAAATTGAAACAATAAAAATCAGAAGTGAAAAATAACTCACACTAGTCTAGTCTCTCTCACTCACAAAACCCTAAGGAGGAGCTTGCGGCGCCACATCCATGTGACCCCCCTTTCCTCCTTCTCTCTTGTCTTGTTTGAGCATTCATCGAAGCAGTTGACCACCACTTCCTCATCGTGCCGAAGCTATTATGGGAGATGGGAACTGTCACGACATAGCCATAATCGAGATTGTGATTGAGCTCATGAGACTCATGATAGTGGTTGCATTTCTGGCGTTTGTGGTTCCGATGTAGCTAGAGGTTTCGATGGTGGGTGGTGGCCGAATTGAGAAATCTGAATCTCTTCTTTGTTCTATTTTCCATTTACGGGTGCATCAAACCCAAATTGAGAACCCGACATCTGCTCAAACCAAAAGTGCATTTAGAAACGGGTTCGAAACACAAATGCCAACCAATAGGGTTAGGTAGGATGGGTTTTTCTGGCCCAAACCCGACCGAATCGACCCGTTGTACACCCCTAGACATGACCTAAAGTGCTAGCATGGTAGTGAAAAAAGACATCACATCAACATTTTTGTTCTATATTAGACATCAAATTAATAGATGAATTAAAATTATGCAATTAAAATAATGAAATAATTAAATTAGAGAGAAAGAGAGATACAAATTTGTGAGATGACAATAATAAGTTCAAAATTATACTTAAGCCAAAATGTTTTAAAAGCATTTAAAAAAAAAACTAAGTTTTAGATAATAGAAGTGGAAGAAAGAACATGAGCAAAACAAAATTATAAACAAAAGGAAATAAAACAACTTAAAAATATTATGATCTTATATTATATTTAAAAAAAGGTAATAATTTTAAAATAATTTCAAATATTACTACTACTAAACGTTTTTTTCTAAATTATAAAAATTAATTGCAAAAAGAACAAAACATGCCCATAGTGTTGCTGTTTCTAAACATCTAAATTAAAGTGAAACTTCCTATAACAAATTAAATATATGGTGACTAATGTTTAATATGTTGTGTATACTAGTTAACACAATTTTTAACTTCTCCAAAATCCTTTGCCATAATATTTTTATACCATTATTGACTTTGAAAAAAGAACTTTTATTGTGCAAACAATAGTTTTTTTTGTTATAATTATAATAAACAAGGCCGGAAAAGAGCTAACTAAAGAAAATAGGGTTAACTAATTTTTAGTTTCTAAATTTTTGAAATTTAGTTTTTATTCTTTAAATTTTTGTAAGACGGATCAAAGTCTTTCAACTTTCTTTTATTAAGATTTTTAATCCTTAAACTTTTGTTCACAACCCCAAAAAGGTTATTCTACGTCGGTTATTAACCGTCATCCTAGACAACGTCATAGAAAGTTTTAACTTTCTATGACGGTTCCATAAAATATCGTCTTAGAAAATGCATCATTCTAAGACAGTTCTTAACTAAAAACCTTTTTAAAAAGATACCTTTCTAAGATGGTTCTTAATTAAAAACCTTCTTAGATGAGTAAACTTTCTAAGACGGTTTTTCATATATCTGTCTTAGAATGTCTTTTTTTTTTAAAAAAAAAAGTTAAAAAAAAGTTGAAGATTCTAAGACGATTTTCGAAAGTAGACATTTTAAGACTTTTTTTTTTTCAGATAACAGTCTTAGAATTTTTTTAAAAAAATATTGTTAAAAAAATTAAAGATTCTAAGATGATTTTGGCCTGAAAATCGTCTTAGAATGTCATTTTTCTAAAAAAAATAAAAAACTATTTTCTTTATTTTTAAATAAGATGATATTTGTAATTTTAAAGAAAAATAAAAAGTACTGATTATCAATAGAACATGCATATTATGTTGCTTTAGGAATACCTGCAACTAGGTAAAAAATTAAATAAATTATTTTGATTACATGAATATACATAATCATTGTCAAAAACAACTAACGTTATAGATACCTATAACTATATGCAGAAAAGATAACTACAAAAAAATCTAACAAGCATTTGGGACCCTAGTTACTTCAATTGTTCAAGTGTAGGGATTTTTGGGAAAACCGTGATGAAAAAGAAAAGGAGAGGAGGTATCATAAGAGAAGCAATAGAAGGGAAGACTTCCACTTAAAATGAATGACCCTAGGAATGCACTAAATACTGTGTTTGGATAGGCAAGGAAAAAAATGAACCAAACCACTTCCTTTTGCTTACACTACATTTCACAGCTAAAGCATAGCAATATAACATAATCATGGGCTAGAACTTTTACCTTAAGCACACTTTGATTTACTAAAAATGCATTGATAAAATAATAACAAGAAAGTCATAGTAGGGTGATGGGCGGGAACTTGGAACTTACTACTTCCATACTTGTGGGAGCTCCTTAGTCTTGTTGTAGTAGCGAGCAAGTCGGTGGATTCTGCTGTCAACAAGAATCAACCTGAACTTGGAGTCCTTTTCCTTCTTGTTCCTCTCAAGATGGTTTCTAATTGAAACTGCATTCTTAATCAAATGGTACAGATCCTCTGGAATTTCAAGCATAGGCCCTGAAACCAACCACCAAAATTTTGCAATTATTATTATCAAGGTAGTTTTAGTAAATATACACTCACTTTTGAATTCATCTCACTTTTTTAACACAACAATAGATAGAGTACCAGACAACAATATTATAATAACTATGAATCAACACATGAAGTAAAGAAATAAGAATAAATGACAATGATAATAGACACAATTTTTCATACATGAAGTATGTGATTTTTTGGAGTTCAGTTACATAGTCAATTATGAGTAAACTAATACTTGTTCCCACACCACCGATATTAGGAAAAGTTTAGATATCGACAAGGTAAGTGCAAAATGAATATGCATATATGAACATAAGACATGAATATAAACCTACTTCATTTTTATAGTTATTGTACACTTCTTCCATTCCTGCAGCAACATTAGCAGGCAGAGAATGGATAACCAGAGATATGAGAAGTGCACTTTTATTACCAATATATACAGGACTCTATCAGTTGTCAAACTAATGAACTAAACATTTCAATCTGAGATAGATAACTGCAGTATAAGTGTATAACACACTTGGTTACCAAAGTTAGTGTATAACACACTTAATATATATACCATTAATGCATGTCTAATGCCTCCCTTAAAAACAGTGCTAAAAGGTAGCACACAATCTGTGGGAACTAAGGAACTTACGCTATGTCACTAGCAGTTGATGGTGCACCATACTCATCAAAAAGGTGCATGAGATCTCCAAATTGCCCATGTAAATCACCAAATATTTTGCCTTAAGTTGTAAGACCCTGGGTTCACTTGAAAATATGTGTTCTGCACTATCACAAAGATTTGCAATTTCATTGTAGTCCAAGAAAATACCGACAAACAAAGGGAGGTTAATGAACATGGTTTATTGAATGTTTTGCACTTGACCCTACTCATATTTTCCTAGATTTTACAGGTCAAGTAGAAATTTTTTAATAGTTCATGTTAAGTTAAACCAATTAGATATAGATATATAGTGCACCTAATCCACTACCATGGCCTAATTATTAAATAAAGTATGTATTACTTCTAATAAAATTTAATTTTGATCCACTAGTGTGTGTGAATATTATAGTAATACACTCTGTGTCATAAGTGTGTGTGAATATTAAATTAAATTTGTATGTATAACTTGTAATAGAAATGGGAGGGGATATAAAATTAAAAAATAGAAAATATATGATGATATCTACGGGTTTAACCTTGAATGACATAACCAATACATTTTAATATTTTCTCAATGAAGCGATTGTTTTATTACTCTTCTCACAATACCAAGACACCTCATAGTAATCCCTTATCTGTCACCTAAGAACCAGAGATATGAAGTGAAAGCAAAGACAAGGAATCACATTGTATACAAGGAAGAAAATCAGAAAATATATGAGAATGAGAATCATCAATGACCAAGGTGTGTAACTCTTACAAGTCTTTAAACTAACTCTCTCTAGAAAAGCTCTCAAAAAGTCAAATGGCTTGCTTCCTAACCTTATTCCTCATGTGGTAAAAATGTTTTTCATCAACCATCATAAATGGTAAAAGCTCAATTGGAACATTATCGAAAAGTACCAAGTGCAATCAAATGAAGCACTAAATTCCATACCGCTTCCATCAATCTTGAGTTGCTTTGATAACATCCTTGTAAGGTTTCTAAGCAATATTGATCAAACATCTGTCTATTATCATCTAATGAAAGGAATCAGACATGAAACAATGTAACCTTCATTGATGTGCTAGAATCTTATTTTATCTTAAATAGCAAACCTCAGGCAATAATGTCTTGGGAAACTCTACGTTTGTTTTGGAAGGGGGTTAAAGTGCAGCCTAAGAGGGATTTTATATCAGGATCTAAAAGTTCCCACAGGGACCTAGTGCCACTTGAGCTAAAAGTCTTGGGCATGACAGATTATTTATTCATATACTTTATGCAATATTGAGAAGATCAAAATTGAAACATAACAGAAATGAGTGACTATAGATTCTTAACATTTTTATGCTAAGTTTAAGTAACTAAAGACCAAGTCCACCTAGTAAACAAGAATCGCTGATGAGGATTGGCTTAATTGATATGATCAAATTGAGTTGACAAGATCATATACTTAAATCCTGCATATGGTCCTTGGTTGATAGGCCATCTATAAGTACCACAGTACTACTATTAGTCCTCATTGAGACTTGTAAATTGTAATATGCATGGCCTAGAAATGAGGCAAACTCATCTCCCCACCAACCTTATTCTTACCCAAAAATAATTGATAAATAACAGTCAGTTTCTTTCCATCGTTCTTTTTAAAGGAAATGACACAACTTGCTCAAATAGATAGTTTCAAAATATAGCACAGAGAAACTTGTAAATACTTACTGCCATGGACTCTGCAAAGTAAGAAGGAAAAAGTGAAAAAGAGGAAACGTTGCCAGAAAATGGAAGCATGGATTATCACCTATATATGTCCAATCAAATAATTGATCAAATGGTAAGAAAAAGCAATTAGAAATTGTTCATCTGCATTCCATTTTAATTTAGGAAATTACCTGTGAAGAAGCAAAATGGTCAGGTGAGTTATTTGGATTTGCCCATGTGACAACAACTTAATGTAAATTAGTGGCATAGTTAGTTCAAGACAGCACACCTTTATGAGCTCAATGGTTTCAACTCCAAGACCAACACCTTCAACAACTTTCCTAAAATCATCTTCAGCCCAGGTTTTTGGAACATTACCAATGAATAATTTGTGTTTGGTTTAAGAAAGTGAACACCTCAAAGGTTTCCCCTGAAATCTTGAAAAATGTTAAAACAACAATAATTAGGAAAGGTACAACATGACTGCAAATAAGAAGACAAACATTTGAATTTCTTGGTGTAGGCAATGGATTGCCACAAGTTCATGACTTGGTGTGTAATTCTTTTAATATGAGATCCAAGTTTGCATTAGATTCTTGTGATAAAGAAAACAAGTGCACTCCTATAGCTCAGAAAGCATATTTAAAAATGTAGCAGCAGAGTAATAATCAAGAAAGTATGTGAATGTATGTATACATGATTTTGATGATGTCAAAAGAAGAATCAAACAAGGCTCATTTTGCTTCAAGATTAATACAAGATTGTTTCAACAAACAAAGCCTTGATTCAAGATTTCTTCAAGATCAAGCCTTGCCTCACAATGAAAGGTTTCAAGTCATTCAAGGCACATGTAATCGATTACCAATACATGTAATCGATTACCAATGGTTTGAAAGTGTGTAATCGATTACACATCATATGTAATCGATTACCAGAGACTCTGAACGTTGGGAATTCAAATTTTAAATGAAGGGTCACAACTGTTCAAGAAAAACAACTGTGTAATCGATTACACTAATTCTGTAATCGATTACCAGAGAGGATTTTCAAGGAATATCGCCAACAGTCACATATTTTCATTAGATTTGTGAATGACCATCAAAGGCCTATAAATAGGTGACTTGGGCACGAATTTTATGCAGAGAGTTTTGCTTAGCAAAAATGTCTTATCCTCTCAAAAGACAATGAGAGAGATTGCAAAAGAACTTCATTGTCAAATGCTCTCTCAAAAGAAATCCTTGGCCAAACACTTGCAAAATCTATAAGGATTCCTACATGATCTTTATTGTAATATTCTTCTCTTGAAGAGAGAATTCTTCTTCCATTCTTCTTATTCAATGAGATTGGTTAAGAGACTGTGAGTCTCTTGTTGTAAAGGATTCCTGAACACAAGGGATAGGTTGTCCCTGTGTGGTTCAGACTTTGTAATGGATTTTACAAAGATAGTGGAAATCTCAAGTGGGTTGCTTGAGTACTGGATGTAGGCATTGGAAGTGGCCGAACCAGTATAAAATTGTGTTTGCATTCTCTCTTCCCTTATCTTATTTATTTTGTTACAATCAATTGTGTCTTGCATGTTTAAAGAACATTGTTAAATTGATTGTTGTTGCTTCTTTTGCATTCTAAGCCTATCCCTCTTAAGATTATTGAGGCCACAAGGTCTAACAAAGTACATTCCACCAACTATGATCATAACTGAATATTCTAGATATAAAAAAAGTAAGCATATGCCACTGCATTTCACACTTTGATCCTGTCTAAGAATTGTAATAAAGTGAATAAAGTTAAATATTGACTTACCACAAGAGTTTTTCCTTCATAGGCTATATCCTTGTCGTGAAAGCACCAAAAGTCCACACTGAGTTTGCTAATGAACTCAAAATTAGCTCTCACTATGTTAATCAAGAGAATTTTATTTTGTGACGCAAACAAATATCTGAATGTGAAGTATATCAACTGGAGAGTCAAGAATTAACATACTTCGTCATTTAGCCCTGTTTAATGAATTGGTACCATCTTCCCATGGCCAGTATTTGGTAGGTGCACCAAATGGGTCAGCACCTGTTCCACGGAATGTATGCCAAAATGCAACATTAAATCTTAACCAATTATATAGGTATTATATAGAATAAATTCAAGTCAAAAGCCAATGGGTGTTGGTGGATGATGAAGTATAGATAAAACTGACAACTTCTTGGAATATAAACGAAAACCAATCTTCATCTTCTTCTCGAGAATTTCCTCCTCTACATTATACCATTTAAATGAAGGCACATTCTTACTTCACGGACCCTGAAAATTAAATTTTTGCACCAATTAGTAATCACACAATAACAGTTCCCCATAAAGAATTCTCAAATTATTAATTTTACGTTAAGATCTTGCTGCAAAACAAAATATGAAAACCAATTAAGTTGATGAAAATCAACCTCTTTCTCCCCCTTCTTGAACCAAAGCAAAACCTTAATTGAATTGGTATAACAACATCAATCAACCAACCCCGAACAATCCAAATTTAGAAGAGATAAAATAAAAAAGTAGGTGAAGTAAAAAGAAATAAGAGAGGAGGAGCTTACAGCGAGAGGGTGAAATGAATCAGGCATTAGCAGGTTTGGGAAGCGGGATAAGGAGTTGTTTGGGGTTGGATTTTTGTTGGTGTTAGTGGATCCTTTTCATCTGGCGCATCCTCTCCATGACGAGCTCGTAGGAGCGGCACTTGTTCTCGCACTTCCAGGGGAGGTAGAACTCGGCCTACCTGCACCTATTGCGAGGGATGAGCAAGTGGGCACACTGGTCCCTATACGACAGTGGAACCCTAGCCTCCGCTATCTCCTTCTGCTGCATCACTATTGTCTTCTTCGATGACCCTTCCACTTCCATCTCTTCCCCTTCGATCAATCGACTAAAGATCTAAGTTTTAGAGAACGAGAAACACCACTTGGGGTCATTGCATTCCACGCCATGCACAGAAATGGAGGCCGCGCGTGAGGGGGGAGAAGTCTAGGTGGTTGCGTCGGTGAAAACTAAGGGAGGAAGATGACGACATCCCCATTGGAGGCCGGACTGGGGCCATCATCGTTGAGCACGACCTAATTCTCCCTAGCTATTGGGGAAAGAGGGAGGGGAAGTTGTGTTCGAAACCCTAGCTGTTGTTGGAATCGAAAATTCGAGGAGAGAAGGAGAAAAGAGAAAAAAAAATGAAAGAAAAGAGAAAAAAAATGAAAGAAAAGAGAAAAACCACATATTCTTCCATTCCTTTCGAAGACGGTTTTCTAAAACCGTCTTTGTATTCTCGCATTCTATGTCGATTTTTAAACAACAGATGTCGTAATGCGTTTTCAAATGCGATTTTGGTAAAATCGTCTTTAAAAAGTTACAGTTATTTACAAAAATGTCACTGCTTAACTTACAACATCAATTTTTGTAGAACCATCGTAAAAGCAGCGTTGTAAAAGACCATTTGTTTAGTAGTGGTTTGACTGATCAAAATCCTTAAACTCTTAGAAATTTCAATTTTTAGCCATTGAACAAAAGTTTGAACTCATTATTTTTATTTATTTAACAAGATTTCAAGAATTAAAAATTGAATTTTTCAAAAGTTTAGGAACTAAAAATCTTAATGTAAAATAGTTTGATCAAACAAAAGTTTAGAAACTAAAAATTTTAATAAAAAAGTTTAAAAACTTTGACCAGTCAAACAAAAGTTTACGGATTAAAAATTAAATTTCAAAAAAGTTTAGAAAATAAAATCTAAGTTTTAAAAAAAATGAAATGAATGTGATAGTTGCAGCTTGCTGGTTTCCATCATTCTTTGGCCTGCAGCAGTGCTCACAGAACTGGATACGTAAAAAGTTGAGGACCAAATATTGATTATTCTAGACTCTTGCCACTCGCTTGAATGTTATTGTTACCACGGAATTGGGACTTATTTGGACTTATATTTGGATTATTAATTTGTAGTGTATGAACTGTCATTGAATATTAGTTGGACATGCAGAATAATTATATTATCTCAATATCATTTAACTAAATGATTAAACACGCCTTTTCAAACATTTATTAAATCGTCTATAACCATCATATTGTGTATATTAATTATTTTTAATTTTCTTTTAATTATGTTTTTTTATTCATTAAGATTTAAACCTCACATCTTAGTAAAAAAGATTGAAATAATTTCTAATGAGATAATTTTATAGATATATTTATTAACTTAATTACACTGATATATATATATATATATATATATATATATATATATATATATATATATATATATATATATATATATATATATATATATATATATATATATACACTTGAATTAACTATTTTTTATTTTTTTATATTTATACTAATCTATCTCATACACTTTAGACAAATTGAAAGTTTTAATTACATTAAAAATATTTTGTTCTATACATAATGTCTAATGAATTGTAAGTTACTAATGTATTTAATTACTGAAAAAGTAAAATAAAAATATAATAATGACACAGTATAAAACCTAAAGAATAAATTAATTGTAATAAATAAAATATCATCATATTGTCATTGTTGTTGCAGGTAGTAGTGGTACAATAGAGATAGTATTATTGCTAGAAAAAGAGCATTCTACATCGGTGAAATTGGCATTTTTACGACGGTGGACGCGTGTCTTTAAATCTAATGTCGTTGTAGAGGGTGGATGTTTCTACATCGGTCGTAAAAGGACTGTCTTAGAAACACGTCACAAACGAAGTCGTTCCTACAACAACACCGATGTAGAAAGCACTGCTTTCCACATCGTTGTTGGCTGAAGCACGACTTTGTTTCTCATGTGTTCTACGACGGTCATTTTACGAACGATGTAGTTTGTCACGTGTTCTACAACGGTCCTTTTACGACCGATGTAAAAAGCTTTGTTAAGCACCAGATGATATCACCACCTGTGATGTTTACAATACAAACAAAATAGCATAAAAACTACTACAATGCAATGATAAAACACATAATAGTTTTCAAGGTTCTAAAAACCCTCCTATGGGCAATGCAACAGACGGCTTTTACAAGAGAAAAACAAGTATCAATCTTCTAAATTTCTAAGGAAGGAAACTAGTAAATCAATACAAGGATAAAACTGCATAATAGTTTTCAAGGTTCAAAGTGTCAATATACACAATGCAATGAATTGATCTCTAATGCTTCATAACAATAAAAACCATATTGATGAGTCTAGCTAAATGAACGATATGACAATTTTATATGGATGACATTTTTATTCTAGGCCAATTCAGGAATTTCCGAAACAAATTATAGAGCTTAAAGGGCCAAATACGAGGTTTACGTAAAACCATTTACATGTGGATTATTATTCGTAAAGTTTGTATTATTTGTAAACTATTTATAATTATTCCCTAAGACGCTAAATTAGATATTTGATATATCTATATATATATATATATATATATATATAAAGGGATGACCCAAAAATATCATGTGGTGGATATGAAGAATGAATCAAATCAAATTATTTTACTTTGATTAAATATTTAATTTTAATGTTTTTCATCTCAATCATACAGATTGAAAGAAGAAAAAAAATCATTCACAGCCACTAGTAAAAGAACCTTGGAAAAGTTAAGGATTAGTATAAGATAATAAGCAAAAGTTAGATAAGCATAAATGTTTGAAGAAGAATTTTGAAGCAAAAGAATTGACATGACTTACATGAATGAGATCAATCTTGCAGCCCAAACAATTTATCGAAGGCCAAAGACGAAATGGTAGTTGCAAGCTGTTGGTCCAATGAAAAAAAATGATATTATGGATTTATTAGCCAGTATAAGAATTCCGATTCAACCCTATCAAAACAATTATAGGTCAAATCCACAAGTAATTCATGGTGCATTAACTCATACAAAAAAAAAAGAAGATTAACCAGCTTCAAAGAAACAGTTTTTCTAATCGTTCATTACTAAAAAGGAGGAGGAAAACATCATAAATGAGAGCAAAAATAAAAAAAATACAAAAAAATATAAAACGCTAAAAAAATAATTCAATGGATTTAAATTAATGACCACAAACCCTTATAATGCAAGATTAAATAGATTTAATTAGAAAATATGTTAATAAGACCTGCTCAGCTCCTTCACCCATGAGGCAACATCATTCCGGGTATGCACAATAAAGCATATAAATCAAACTAGGATTTTCTTAAATGAAGAGATATAACTAGGATATAACTAGGATTTTCTAAATGCATCCAAGGCCAAGGTATAGTTTGCTAAATTAAAATACTCCTAAAAAAGGTCAAGGTAAATTAGCAAATCTCTATATATGGATAGAGAAAAGGGGACCAGGGGGTGTACTTTTATCAGGGAGAAAGTAAACAAGGTCATACTTTTATATGGATAGAGAAATCTAGTTGTTTTTCCAAATGAAGTATCTTGTTATAGGCCTCCTCTTTCTCTCGCTGAAAATTTTGAAGTTTACATCAATAAGATGTATTCACAATGTATAAGAATGAAGTGATAAATAGCAAGCTTTTCATAACCAAGACACTAAATAGTAAATAAGAGGCAAACCTTTTGCTCTTCAACAAGCCTTAAGACATTCTCATCGGCTATCTTTTGTTCCTTTGAAGCCAATTGGAGTGACCATTCCTCATATCTTTCTAGAAAAAAAAAGAGATTATTATGTAGGAATCCAAAAAAGGCACATCATAAATGCCAATGTTTTCAAAGTCTACAAGCACCTTAAGCAAGGCAGTGTGGAAGCTATAAATGTTTTCAAGTATGCTGCTTTTTTTCCTCCAAAAACTAACATTGGCTCTTTAGACGTTAGAGTTTACTGTTTCGCATAATATGAATATTATATACAAATGGTTTTTAATAATTATTGTCATAGATGACATAATCACATAAATAAAACTGAAACCATTTTTATGAATTGATATTTCCTCATAACGAATGGAAGCCATAAATTTTCCAATATTGGGTTAAGGGTCCAATCTTAAGGGAGTGAATAGAATCAAGATAAATTACTTGGCTCAAATCAGTAGCAACCAATAAAATAATTTTAGTAATAGAAAAAAGACAAAATTAAACAACTACGGGTGCTATACATTTTAAGAATGAAACATGCAATGAAAAGTTCAAACACCTATTTTGCTTCAGGGAATTTAGCAATTGCAAAATGTTATTCTAGAAAATATGGCAGTCCTAAACTCCTAATTTTAAGTAGACTAGTAACCATTTTGCTTAGCCTTTTAAAAAAATAGACTAGTAACCATGTAATTTTAAGATAAAAAAAATTAAGAAGAATGATATTTAAACAATTGATTGCATTCACAACAGAAAATCAATATGGTTTAGTTTTTAGGACCAATATGTTTTGTTTTCATCTAGATTATTTTGCAAGTGAATCGTACTGCATATATCATCCTCACCTCAGTAAATTCTTAGAGATTGTAAATTTGTAATCAAAATGCTCCTATGTTAAATTCCAAGATTTCAGAAGCTTATTAACCACTTCAATAACTTTCTTGAGGAGATAATATTTCTCAAGAAGTAATATAAGTATTAGAAATTGAAGCTAATTCAGTTTTCATTAAGAGAACACTATATGGATCGATGTTTCCTTGCTCCACAGTTGCAACTCTGAGAGCCTGCATGCATTGCACTGATGGATGCAGAAAGGAACCAAAATTGCAGGCAATTCTTAGCATCATATGCGTGGAATCTGAAACCAAACCATGGGTCCACCAATATTCAAATGTGCCAATATAATCATGATAATCATCAGTAACAACATTACCAACCTGATATCAATCAGAGAAAAATCAAATCCATTATAGATATATCGTAGCTAACAAAAAAACTAGGATGCAAAAATTATAGATATATCGTGCTTATTTTCTTGGGGATATACTTATATGTATACATCCAGTACATTTTCCTTAACTTCTTTCTTAAGAGTGACCCACAGATATATGTTGTACTTCAAAAAAAGAAGAAGAAGTTTATGGCTTTGTTCAATTACTTCGTTCAATTTCTATTCTCCAGCCAGATGATGAGAACAGAGTGAGCTGTACTGTCATCAACTTTTACAAACCCCCGGTACAAGATGCAGTAAATTAACAAAATATAATTAACAAAAATGAAAACTTTATCATAACAATAAATTTCTTTTATCCTTAATGTAAAACATAAGTTAGAATACACATTCTTTTCAATAGATTGGGGAAATTGAAAATCATGTACAACATATGTTATTTCATAAATGGAAATTAAATGTACATAGACAACTGCTATTTACCATTTTCAGTGATGTAAATCAATGGATTATTGTACTTTTCCTTGGTAAATAACAAAAAGTCACGAATTCCTCTTGGAGTAACATATATCAAATCAGAAGCAATCTGCATAATTATAAAAAGAGGTAGTTTAATATTTTATCAAAATTAAAAGTACTGAACTAGTACATGCAATTTAGGGAATTGATAGAATGATAAAAGATTGGAGTCCTTACATGCAGGAGTGATATAAGAATCTGTTATGTAATTAGGTCTAGCATTGCTTAGTTGAGGTGCATCGGAGACATGTTGAGGAGTAATAGTTTAGGCCAATAAAATCAAATGAACCAATAAGTAGTTTGGTTTGCTCTGTAGTAAATTTTGGTAATCTTTTTCTCACTAGAGATCGCATACTTTTTGGATAGTCTCTGAAACGGAGTTTGGTTTCCTTATAACTCATAGTTTTCTTGGTTAATCCCTAGTAATCGAAGGGGAAAGGGATCTGAAATGGAGGGAATTGAATTGAAAAGAGTAGTAGTACCTGGAGTCTTGGAGTTTGGCGTTGGATTTCTTCTCGATGCCAAGGACGACGTTGTCGATGTCGCGGATGCCGATGATGGCGTTGCCCTTGCGGACGGCTTTGAGGGCATACTGGACCTGGAAGAGATGGCCGTCGGGGGAGAACACAGTGATTGCTCGGTCGTACCTAGCCATAGCGATTGTCATTTGTGTTTTTTTCTACTTCTGAGTTTTGATTCAAAGCTCTCTCTCTCTCTCTCTCTTTCTCTAATCAAGCTTTTTCTTTTTACGCTTCTGTGAAGAAAAGAGTAAAGAAGAAGAAAACAAGCCTAGTGTTGGTGTTGGTGTGTTCTTTACTTGCAGCTGCTCAGGGAACAAGTAGAATAGCATCTTGGACTGGCCTTTTGGAGAGCTGCTATTCTCCATGATCTTTCTTTTAATGTCGTCTGCCGTTGCCGTCTTCGGGTGTAAGTGGTGGTGCCTGCGGGTGTAAGTGAAAACCCTAGAGGAGCTAAAGAGTCAAAGAGGGAGAATCAGATAGCAACAAGTAAAGAGCCAGATTAAATATTATTAATAAAAAAACATATCTAAGACGGGTTTTGTATAAAGACATCGTAAAATGGCAAGAATCTAAGACGGTCCTGCATAACCGTCTTTGAATGGTTGTATTTATTTATATCTCTGCCATTGTGTCACATTCTAAGACAGTCCCACATAACCGTCTTAGAATGTGCGTCGTAAAATATGCTTTTTTTAGTAGTGTTAATGTTCTTTTTATATGTTAGATGTTAGATTAATTATTGCATTTTAATTTAATTGAATATATAAAACATTGATTCTAAATTTTTGGTGATTTAATGACTTTTTATACATAACAGTAATTTTGTTATGCTATTTTTATATAATCTAATTATTTGTATGAAATTGAATATTTTGAATACACATTGACTCCATATTGTTTTTTTTCCCTTAATACATAGAATGGCAATATGTATCATGATTATTTTTTTGTAACAAATAGCTAAAAAAAGTAGAAAAAAACAAGACTAGTTAAACTCTAGGAAATCGAACTCTATCTGCATCTGCTTGTAGTGGCAAGATAAGAATCTCAGGTTGCTCAGGAACAACCACCAGCGAATCTGCATGCTCTGCACAAAACTTGGTCAGTGCATCTACACACTAATTCCCTTCCCAAAGTGTGTGAGGAAGAGAGACTAACCAATCCTTTCCTATGAATTCACAAATCATGTGAACCTTATTACTGAACTGATGAAATGCTTGTGGCCTCTAGAGGACTAGATCAATAAAGCTGCAGTCGCTTCCAACAACGTTACTATAGCCTTTACCCCAGCAAATCTGCAGTCGCCTCAATAAAGCTAACATTATGGCAAAAAGGATGTCAGACTTGGTCATGTGACAACAAAACCCAAACAGGAAGCTCCCATGGTGATCTCTACAAAGCCCTCCAATACTACTCTCGCTCTGAGTGGATCACCCATCACACTCCCGTCAACATTAATCGTGATGCTACCAGGATTCGGACGTTGCCACACCACCTGTCTCACAACTAGACTGGCTCAACAAAGAAAAAGCTCTAGCATGAATGGAGTTATGGAGATGGCATCAGAAGCCAAGTGCTAAAAAGTTAAGCTTGTTCCCAGCTAGCCAGATTGTCAACATAGTGATAGGCATTAGCAAACCGTGAGTGTGAATAAGTTCCCTCAGCCACGTAAGTAACTCCACATCTGAGGAAGGAACCCTGGCAACATTTACACCGCAAGCCAACCACAGTGCCCAAGAGTGAATACATGAAAACAAGCAATGCTCCAATGCTTTAGGCATGGTCTCACACCTAGGGAAACCTTCCTGCACCCCAATACCCCTATGTTTGAGCACGAATATGAAAAAACCAACCAAAGGAAGAATTAACCATTTGTCGTTATCTTCAATTTCTAGATCCAATTCCAATCTCCCCTCATTGATTCCTCCAGGTTTGCTCAAAGCCAAGCATAAGCACTCTTAGTTGAGTACTCACTCAAAGAGTCAGGGTGCCACACTCACATATCAGGAATAAACTTTTACAAATCACGAGGTAATATTTTGTATAAGATGAGGAATATTACATGGTAGAGCCGTATACAAACCCTCAAAAGTCCACTCCGGTGATACCCACACTTCTTTGACCTTGAGATGAATGTCATGGATATCCACCCAAGAAACCCTCTTGGCTAACAACTCCTTCACCACCCAGGCATCGAACCAAAACCACATGTTTCCATCACCTAATTTGATCCGGAAGCCATCCTCTAGAACCTCCAACACTTTAGAGATTGAATTCCAAGAGATAGAACCCTTTCTTCCTTTAGCCATAAATAGATTTCCCTCCCTCAAATACTTTGAGGTTAGAATCGAGACCCATAACTGGTTGGCTAGGTGAATCAAATCCCAAACACGTTTACCCAGAAGGGTTGTGTTTTGGTTCCTTGTCATTCGAATACCTAGACCACCAAAACTCTTTGGCTTGGTCATTGTATTCCAATTGAACATGTGCATGCCATGTCCATTGGAATTCCCCTAAATAAATCCTCTAATAGATTTGTCCACAAACTTGTTCTTCAAACATAATAAGCAAGTGAACCTAGTCTAATTGAAGTCGAGATTCTATTTCAGAAAATCACAAATGAATCAAAAGTCTTTTACAAGGATGTCACAAGTTCTTTATATAGAATTGTGATTATATTATTTTTTCTATCTCAGAGGATTTTCATTTTAGCGAAAGTATAATTCGCTACAACGAAATTACATTATGCACTAAAGACTTCTGCACTTGATTTTCATGCTTCTGAACCTATGTCGTTGGGGCTAGAGATTGGCTCATTAAGGCTAGTTTATGTTAATTCGAAGGTCTTCATCTTTGTTGATTCATTGTGGCGAGGTGTAGCTTCGTTATGGTGAATCTTCACCATCTCCATCTAGTCAAGAGTCTTGTTTTGCTGGAACAAAATCATATGCTCTTATAACTTCCGCATTTACACAAAAACATTAAAAGCTATCTTTTTTTAGTTTCTAAAACCATTTTATACAATTTATTTACAAAAATAAAAATTATTGACAAAAACCCTAAAGAAAAACTAGGATAATTGCTCACAAAATAGTGCGTGAAAAACAATTATCAAAACTCGCATATGTATTGAGGATGCCACTGAGTTTGCATCCCATACAAGGGTAATGAGGCTATAACGACATTAACAAGGGTTACTTGGCCTGACCTATTCAATATACAACTCTTCCATGCCCTCAGTTTATAAGTGACTCTATTGATGAGACTCTGAAAGTCCTCCCAAGTGACTCGTCCTTGAGTTATACTAAATTCAAGATATTTCTCAATGTTATCAATGAACCTAATCTAGGTAGCAATCTAAATATTCTCCTTCATCCTTCTATAGACACTTAGAGAGGCCAAACCTCTATATTTTTCCAAGTTCATTTTCATCCTTGAAATGAAAAAAAAAAAGCATTATATATATTAGCAATGATATGGGCTTACAAGAGCTTGGCATTTGCAAACATCATAACATCATTTGCAAAGAACGGGCGAGTTAACTTAGGACTTTGTCAAGATAGTTGAATAGGCTCCCAGTTACCCTCATGGACCTCCTTGTTGTTCTTGGCTCCAAAGCACTTCATACACAAGACAAAAAGATATAGAGATAAGGGATCCCTGGTCTGAGTCCCCTTACTAGGGTAGATCCCTCAAGCTTATTGTCGTTCCAACAAATGGAGATGCTAGTGGAAGAAATATCGTGCATGATTAGGGAGACAATAACTTCAAGAAAACCAAAAAGCTGAAGAGTCTGCTTGAGGAAGCCCTAATCCACCCTATCATAGGCCTTCTCAAGATACAACTAGAGGACCACATCTCCTTGTTTCCTTTTGGACATCCTCATATGGTGCACCACTTCATGAAGAATATTAGCATTATCTTTGGTCCCCCGCCTCGGTATGAAACTACTTTGCAAGGCCCTAATCAAATCATGAAGGAAGGGCCTTAATATATTAACAAGGATTTTTGACAGAAGCTTATAGACTATGTTACATAAACTAATAGGGCAAAGATCCTTTAGGCAAACCTGAGAGTCTCCCTTGGGGATTCAGACGAGGAAAGTCTCGATTATCCTAGCATCAAAATGACCCATAACAAAAGCATCTGGCACAAACCTCCAAACACTATACCCAACTTGCTCCTAGAATATCTTGAAGACATGGTCGAAACCAATTCATCCAAGGGGCTTGAAATACTTGTTTGGTGATAGGATTGGTAAGGGCCCTCCTAGCCTCTAGTAAGAGTGTCCCCACATCACACCTCAATTCCTTACTGCTTATGCTTTCTCTTGAGCAGAAGAGGGTTTTGAAATATTTAATTGCCTCTTCATGAAGAATTTGGTTATCAATATACCACTCTCTAGAAGGTCGACGGAGACCATGAATCTTGCTTCTTTTCCTCCCCACCATTGTCTAGATTTAGGTCCATGATACTGATGCATAAGGTACACTTATCTTTATGCAAGTACTATTTTTACACATCATATTTAGCAAGAAAGTCACATGGCCATGACTCCGCTTGTTGGCAAAGCCCATAACGTTCCATGACAAAAGACATAAATGTTCGAAGCCCTTCAACATAACACAAGAAGAGAATAGGGTGGGAGAGGACACCAACCTTCTTACGCTAGACCAAAAGTTGAGTCCACCACCATCATGACGTCCTCCCTCAAGCTGCCTTTCTGTGCCCTTCTGAGGTAGAGCCACTTTTCGCCTCAATGAGGTCTTTATATTGCTCTTTGAACCAATATGTGTGTGTATCTTTTGACTTTATCATGTTGGGTGCTCAAAACTCCACTAGCATGGCCATCAAGATTCCATGTCCAACCACTAACCCTCCTAGGAATATAAGGGCAAAGAAGTCCTTACCCTTTGAGGTATTATGACTAATGAGCATACCTTGTGGTTGTCTATAGCCTTTGTGATGTTCATGTTAGCCTCATGAGTTAGTATAACTAGTTGACCAAAGTTGCCATTACTACCTTTAGATGAGTCGGGTCGAGCCCTCTTAGCTATTTTTCCCCCCTTCCTTCGAGGGTGGGTTGTTTTTAGTGGACACTCCCACGTTCTTGTTTTTTGTTCAACTCCCCCCTAGCATATGAAACTTGTTGTCACTTGAAGGCTTGGGAAATTTCAAACCCATATTTCCAACCCCATTGGAATTTGCGCCCTTGACTTTCGTAATGGGATTTTTCTATTTTACTTTCCTATTTTTTGTTACAACAATACAAGCCCTATTTTTTTGGTACAATAATCCAAACCTCATAATGTTGTGGTTGCTAGGGTTTACACCAGATCCCCCCTCCTTCGCTTGGGTCGCTCTGCCATTAAGGTTTAGGGTGGTTGGTGTCACCTACACTACTTCTTTTGCCTATGGGCACACATGATGTATGGCCATACAAGCCATACCTATTGCAGATAAGGTGCATCCCCTCATACTCCACATTGAACCATGTGTTTCTAAACCAAACTCTACCCACTACTGGTTGGTTTTGGTCAATTTCCACGCAGATGTGTGCAAACTTTCCATGAGACACATTAATGGTTTTGATATCAACCTTGACTGGTTTGCCTACGACCACCACTAAAGCCATTAAGATACTCTCATCGTAATACTCCATACCCAAGCATAGGAATCGAATCCATACCATCGCGTTGTTAATCTTTATATTCGAAGTCATGAAGTCTAGGAATCAAGCTCGCACTACTAAGTAGTGATCGAAGATCATCCACGACCCTCCACTAAACACCTTTTTGATGTCCTAGGCAAGGTTGAACTTGAACATAGAGAAACCATGGCCTACTTCCACCACGTCAAAGCCTCCTGCTAGCTTCCAAACAACCTTAAGCTTTATCTCTCATAATGAAATAAATGAGGGATGTCCCCCAACAACTTCACGATAACAACATCTTGTCGTGGTCTCCACAACTCTTTCAAAACCTAATCAGAACCAAAACACTTTGGTCTTAAGCGATTACCCTCTTTATACTTTATTTGAAACAAATTCTTCGCAATAAGGTCCACCTTTTCTGTTGTCGAAATAGCCTATTGGTGATACATTGTCTTATCACGAAAAGATACCTTGTCCTGCCCATCTGCCTCCACCCTATTGGTGGGTTTTGGCAAAGATTGGGAGGTTGCATTCTATGGCACTTTGTTTCCTTTAGAGCAATTCATTCAAAGATTTTTTACGAAAAAAATGTTTTCAATAAGTGTTTCCTTTAGGTTAATTTTGGTTTTATGAATTTTGTAATGTATTTTTCACTGTCTTTTTTTACTGTTTAAAAATGTCACAAATATTCAATAGGTGTAGCTAGGGGTGTTCATAAACCGTACAATTTAATGAAAATTGAAAAAAATCAATCCAAAAAATAAAAAATCGAATAAACCAAAACTCAAACAGATAAAAAAAATTGAAAAATTGAAATTTTTTAATTGGATCGATTCAAAATCAATCCATTCCAAAATTGTACATATGTAAATATTTTTATTCATAAATAAATATTATCACTTGCATTTTTTTTTACAGAATTATCACTCATGTTTATATTTGTATTTCTTATATATTTATAAAATTATGAGATAACTTTCATCTATTTATAAAAATATTTAATTATAGATAACTTTTACAAACTATTTGAGTTACGATTCAAAAATTTAATTATCAAGTTGTATCAATTTATTTTTTATATATTGTATATTTAAAAGATTATACTATCATTGGTTATATAATGATATATAAATCTCTCAAAAAATTAGGCTAAATTGAAATTTTGTCTCCATATAATTTCAAATCTGTAATTTTGATCCCCTATTTTTAAATCAAGACATTTAGTCTCTATGTTTTTCAGAGTAAACAATTTTGATTCTTTCGTCAGTTGACCTTATGTGATAAAGGATTAAATAAAGTGAAAAAAGTAATTGATAGAATTGAACTCATGACCTTTTATTTAAATACAAAACAATAAAATACTACGACACTTTTTTTTGTTTAATTAATTTTGTAAACACTATTTTACATGTATCATTAGTCAAGAATTATTATTTTTTTCGAATTATAAAAATTTATAAATTAAAAAAATATTTAATATTTAAATATATTTCCTCATTAATTTTGCAAGTATTTACTTTTATTATAAAATTTTATTTTAATATAAATTAATAAATTATTATATAAAAAAATTTTTCTTATTTCATTATAATTTTAAAAATTTACATAAACTAATATAAAGATTATTTTAAAAATTAATTTATGTAATTTATAAAATTAAAAAATTATTATTTTTTATAATTAAAGTAAAAATTTGTATTATTTTATATAAAAAAGTACATAATTTTTATAAATTACATAAAATGATTTATATAAATAATTTACATTTATGTAATTTTTTTGTTTATTAATTGGTATTAATAAACTTATTTATTAAACAATATTTTATAGTTAAAACGAAAGTATTAAGATGTAAGTTTCCTAAAATATTAATTATCAAAATTTTATTAATCCATAGAATTTTAAAAAAATACATATTAAAATAAATTTACCTAATTTGTAGAATTTACATATTAATTGGTATAATTATATTGATTTATATAATTAGAATAAAAATAAGTCAATTTACAAAATAATTTATATATTAATTTATGAAATTTAAATGTAAATTGTTAAAAAGAAAATAAAATATATAAAATGATATAAAATAAAGTTAAAAAGATTTATATATTAAGTATTTTTTATTTTATAAATTTTTATAAGTCGGAAAAGATTAATAATTATTGACTAATGGTACATATAAAATAGTGTTTATAAAGTTAACAAAATAAAAAATTAATGTCTTAATGGTTGATTATATTATCTTTGAATAATAAAAGATTATGAGTTCAACTCCTACTTAATTTTTTTTAGTTTTCACTTTATTTGATCTTTGGTCACATGAGTGTCATGTTAACAGTCTATATAAATATTAAGTCAGCACCAATACATCATATCAAAGTCAGCATTTAACTTTGAACGGTCACAAAGAGCAAAATTGTTTATTCTGAAAAATAAGAAGGCAAAATGTCTTGATTTAGGAATAGAAATACCAAAATCACAAATTTGAATTTATAGCAGGACTAAATTAACAATTTAGCCAAAAAATGATATATAAACAAAATATTTGATATTTAAATTATTTTTATTACATATTATCTTAAGATTTATATAAATACTAGTCTGCAACCCGTGCACATGCACGGGTTGTTTGGTAAGCGATTTGCAAATGTTGATGGAGAGCAAAATACAAATGTTGATTAACAGAAAATAAACTTAAGAAATATTGATGAACAACAATGTTGATTAATAGCAAAAATAGACTTAGGAAACATTGATGAACAACAAAATAGAATAGAGTTTGTTGGAACTACATCAGCAAGATTTTTTTTGTTCAAAATCCCAGACTACGAAAGGCAGTTTAATCGGTGTCGCTATCATCCCAATCCTCCTGCCTTCTAATTACAATATCCCAAATTTTTTCATAATATCTATAGTAAATAGAGATTTCATCTCCATCATCAAAGTTCATTTCTTCAAGAAAATCATACCATGGTTGAACAACATCTTTTCCACCAATAGTAGGATTCAGGGTTTCAACTTTCCATTGCAATGGAGGACTAGATCGCCTTAAGACTGTCATGTGGTGACCACAAGCTTTAAGAGGAACTTATGTACAACGCGGGAGTTTCTGTAGATAGAAAAAAGTAAAATTGATAAACTGCTAAGAATATGTTAAAAGAGATTAATGTATGAAAGGTCAACTTACCAGGAGCATCCATCATTTTCTGAGTAAACCGAACAGTCCAAATATGCTTTCTGAATGAATGCCTCTGCCTGCCACAAGTTTACCGCTCCAGTGGTTGTATGAAATCTATGTCAAATATGCAGTGATGGTCACAGGCAAAAAAGTTAATGGTGGTTGACTCGTAGATTTTCAATTCTTTCCTGAAGTTTTCGAGTCCATCTGCCAAATACACTCTTTCTTTGTGTCGTCTGACCCGTATTTCGTAGATGGCTCCATCATATCTCAAGTGAACAAACTCCGGATACTGTGGTGCCCATTGTGTATGGTAGAACGCTAGAAGTTGTATGATGTTCTGCAAAAAAACTGAGAAATGTAAATGCATGTATATGGAACGATAATACTAATGAAAGAATTGCAAAATAAGAGAATAATCAAAGATGACTTTGTCGTTGTTGAGGACAGCGATAAATTGGATGATCAACAGCGGTCCGATCATGGGATTTTTCATCTGCAATGATAGAGATATCGTAATTTTAATAGTTTAAGTGTTGATTTTGAAGAAAAGGAGAAGAAAAAAATCTGCGGTGAAGAGCAGAATGGGAATGACTTACTTCACTTGATGTTGTTGAAGATGTGCTCTTCATTTTGTGGATGGCGTAAAAGTGGAGTTTGCACAAGAAAGTGAAATAGGATTTGTAGGAGAAGGTAGGTTATAGCGTTTTCTAGAGTGTAATATTTAATGTATGTTTGTTCCCAATGCTATAACTGACGGTTGATTTGATCATTGCTTTTAAGTTTAACACGATTGTCAAGAGGTGTGAATAATTGTGAAGTGAATAGGTGCCAAGTAACTGAAGAGTTTTTGTTAAAAGCAGAAGGTTGACACCATTGATATCGTGGGGCATTAACGGCCCAGGTTATTTTCACGCTGGATATGAGGATTGGCGCAATTTCTAGAATTCCTTGTTAGCATTGTTTTTAATACATAGACAACAGAGGATAATGGTAGAATATAATAATGATTGGAAGATCAATTTAATAATAGTAGAAAAAAAATATATTGCAGAGTGGCCAAATTTGAACACATATTGTGTTTTGTGTGCCTAGTGAATATCATATGATATTTTTTAATCATATGATGTCTGAAGCATATATACACAATTTTTTAAAAATAATTATGTCATGCTGCATAACTGGATTTTTTGAATGTGGTCTTTTTTATAAAATAAGAATGATGTTGTTTTCAACCAATGGAGGATATGCAACATAATTTGATATATTTGCAGGATTGGTATAAGTGAATATTTTTCATAGTCACAGAAAAGTGCAAGGAAAATTTGATAAATATTCTTTAAAAAATAATTATCATATAAGGAGTAGCAGATGAAACAAACAGAATTTTTACAGATAAATGTCAAAGCAAGAATTTCCAACTTAGTTCTTGTTTAAATTTTTATGTTTTGGAGAAAAATAAACACAATTCTTACATAGCAGAAATTGAATATGTCTGCCAAAAATTTGTATCCTATTTTCATAATATTATTCATGGGTCAAATATATTAAAGTCATTTGATCGTAGTTCACTTGCAGTAGCTATTATTTGTGGATGAAAGGAGGTCATTCTATGATTTCCCTATAAAACAATGCAATTGAATATCAGCATCATTGTTTAATTAAGTAAAAGACATTTTTAAAACTGCGATAGCACTATGCTAAGCTGTGATAAAGTGCTAAATATTCAGAGGTTATGGATATCTTTGTAAACCGGTTAATAATATAACATTATTAGAAGTAAGTTAAGTAAATGAAAGTATAAATGAAAGATAGAATTATAAACTTAAGCTGCCAGATTTTAATGTAGTAACTAGGATTACATACCTAATAATGTAAAATTTAAGATTGTGATATATGATGTCATCCTTAGTTGTATATTAGAATGGACATGAGTAAGATATCAATTTAGAATTGTTACCAATAAATAGTAGAATTTGTTCTTGCAAAATTTAGATTTACCTTGTAAGATTTTTGAAAACCTCTTTAAAAACTACATTGGTAGTCGAAGTCATATTTTTTTGTCTTTTTCATGAATAAGAACTTTTAATCCTTGCCTTGAATTGACCCTTGATAATGCAACGTACAATTGTCCATGGCTAAAGACGGGTTTTCACAAATAAAGTCCAACCATAGAAAGTGATTGGTCCTGAGACTTGTTAATTGTCATTGCATAAGATAGCATGATTGGAAATTACCTTCTCAAAAGTTTAAAAGGCCATGGTGATTGTGAAGGCGACATTGACATTCTTGGGATGTATACATTATGGCCAGGATTTTTGCCAGAAATAATTTCAGCTGCAATTACATGTTTGGCTAGTCTTGTATCTACTAATCTAGTACCATTACACGAGCCTTGTGTTTGGTCTAAGTTTCTTAGCAACATTATAGGACTACTGATTTTTAGCTTTATACAATGATTTGGTAGACCAGATGTGTTTAGTGAATTGAGAAATTCAGTGGTAATTGATTGGAAATGTCAACTCTCAATGCTTTATGATTTGTCCATACAATCAGAGCTTAAGTATTCCATGTGTTCACCTATTATATTTATTTTAGTTAGCATGCAAACTTAATAATAACAATTATCATATAGAGCACAAATATTAAATAGATGCTAGTTTTTGTAAGTTTCAGATATGTATAAATACCTAGAATCAAAGAAAGTATATAATCATTTACCTCTTCAACTGTTTCATTGGTGGAAGCTAACATTGCTCTACATTTGAAGAATTCAGCATTACTGTGGTGTTGATATAAATTTGGAAATGTTGATCTGACTATAGCATCAATGGGGTCATTATATTCAGTAATCAGTAGGTACTCAAGAATTTCAACTGTAGCATATCCATCATTTTCATTTCCAATAACTCCATCTCCAATATCTGGAATCCACTTTGCAAATTTAGCAGTTTCTTGATCATCAATTGATTGGGCATTGGCTTGTAAATGCATGTTTTTTGTGGGTGTTAAGACTTCACAGGAAGGCCAGAGATATGATGAATTGATTGTTGCATTTATAATGTCTAAACGGCTTCCTCTTGGAATGACTGGCAGTATTTTTCGGAAATCTCCATCAAATACAATAACTTTGCCTCCAAAGATTTGATCGGGATTTTTTTTTCTTCAGTAATGTCTGTTAAACTTTGATCAAGTGCTTGAAAGCAAAATTTGTGAGCCATGGGTGCTTCATCCCAAATTATCAGATTTGTTTGATTTAGCAATTCTGCTAGTTGACTTCCTTGAAGTATGTTGCATGTTGAGTCTTCAAAAATTGGCACAGGTATCTTAAATTTGGAATAGGCAGTCCTGCCTCCTGACAACAACAGAGAAGCTATGCCGCTAGAAGCAACCATAATCATAATTTGATTTTTTGCCCTCAATGAACTTGCTAATGTTCTCCATATGTATGTTTTTCTTGTACCTCCGTATCCATATAGGAAAAACATGTCACCTTCATTGTTGTTGACAACTTGCACAATTTGCTTTTGTTCATCTAGAATCAAGAATTAGTTGAGATTAGATAGAAATGAAGAATAAGTAGATGCAAAATTGGAAGATATAGTTGAAATTTAACTTTCTTAAATGCAATTTATAATATATGAATTGGTAGATTACTTGTCATGGATGAAAAAAGATTTTCGAATTCTGATCTAACCCCTTCATTGTTGTAATTAAGTTATGATAATATCAAGCTATTCTCTAGACACCATGCAAGATTTGCACCCTCAAGATATGGCATTGTAGGATAGTCTTTAAGTGATTTTTGATTTGCATGTAGAAGTTTTTCAATTTCCAGTAATGTTAAATTTTTAAGTTGCTCATCATCAACGTGTTATTCTAACAAATGATAACGAAAATAGTTAAACAATGCCTATCTCTGATGTTATTCAGCATACAAATAATGATATGCAATGTCTTCAGCTAACCAATTCCATGTCTGATTCCAAAGTTCTTTAGGTTTAGTAATGACACCTGTTAATAGCATTAACACAAATAATTTTCTCAAATAATTAGTTGTGCCCCAGTCCTTAGCTTCTTTGATTGCTTCCACAAATTCTTTGTCATCTTGCAAAAAACCTATTGTGAAGCATGCTTCTCTATATGTAGGGTATAGAACATTTTCAACTGTTCTAATATCCTCAAATGAAGTAGGTCATTTGCATGTAGTAAGCATCATTCTTAAATAAAATAATTCTCCAGTGGTTGGTGGAACCCATATTAGCCTCCCAATTGTATTGCCTTTCTTTCTGAGGTTCCATGATCTAGCCTTTTGGTTGTACACGAATTTGGAAACAAATTGTGAATAAGATTTCTACCTTCTGAAAAGCATTTGTTGTTATTCATCCAAGCTAAGAATTTTGAATCTGAAATGCTTGGCTTTGATAGGATATCATCTATATCATCATCATCTTCATAAATAACACTGTGTTGGCCTAACAAATGAAAATGTAATCTCTTGACAATAGGCTTTCTAGCATGTATTGGAAAACCAAAAATTCTCCAAGTAGCTTCACAGGGAGAAATATATCTACCATAAAAATTGCATAATTAAAGAAGTTAATTATAGAAACAATGAGCAAATGAAGTATGCATGTTAGATTAATATTACCTGCAATCTACATATTCTTTAATCTCATCATTTTTAAGTGATAGGATTCTCAAGTGTACCATTAGCATCATAAACAACAATAGCAGCGACTCTGTCATAACCTTTATTTATGTATTTAAATAGATATTTAATAGAATTATTTTGATCACACCATTCAATATTTATATGTGCTTGGTATTTCCTCAATAATTTTGCATTGTAAGGTACTATATATATATTATCAATAATAACACCATTCTTTGAGATTGTACGACCATCATTTCTTCTACGATAGACTGGATAGCCATTTGAATCTAAAATAGTCTGAGGCTGAAACATTTTAGGGTAAAAACGGCTACACTTGCCTTCTTTCATACATGGAGACTTAGATTGTAGAATTCCGCATGGGCCATGTACCATATGATTTTGCACCAATGTATACAGTTCAGGGTCATTTTCATGTGAAGGTATTTCTGCTGATATTATCTAGTCAATTTCATCTGAAGATGGATATTTATTGTCTGGGTGTAAAAATAGCAATAGATGCACGTGGGGAAGTCCTCTTTTTTGAAATTCAATTGTGTGCATATCTGCAATTGTTAGCTGATGGTATTAATAGTGCAACAGTAATATAGAAATTATGTACAGTTGTATCATATGAGGAAAAAATGGAAAGTAATAAAAGAATGTATAAGTTTAACAACCACATTAATAGCAAACTCACACACGACTACTTTTCCAAGCAGGTGTTTTTTTGTTAAGTCAAAAAGCGTATGTTCATACTTCAATATGAAAACACGGGAGACAAGATTTGGTCTATCTATTGCTTTCAGATTCAAAGATGCAAGTACTCTACAGATTTCAGGCCAATTTGGATTACAGGTTAAAGTAATAAAAAGATTTGGAAAACCAACATGGCTTCATATTGCCAAACCATCAAAGTAAAGTTGATCCATATAACATGGACTGCCAACAAACGTTGAAGGCAAAATCACTCTTTTTCCTTTAGATGAGCCTTTACTGGTTCCAGCATCCAATGATGTTTGTAAACTGCAATACTTGTCAACTCTAAGTTTTTTTTTGGTTATTCCTGATGTAGCTAAGTCTTTTAGACTCAACCATGGTATATGCTTCAACAATGAATTATTGGAATAGTTTTCTAGAATGCAACAAAGTTTGTGCTTCATTTGACCTGGATTGAAGTCTATAAGCAAACCAGTCTCTCATCGTTAGACGATTTCTCTTCCTTTTTTTGCTGCCAGATGTAGAACGGTGAAGTATGTCAGGTCTATATCCATCTTCACCATAAGGGAAGAGTAAAGGGTACTGCAGTCCTAGATAGCTAGAGTGTAATTCATGGATTCTTTGTAATTCTCCATTTTGAGTTTTAACAATAATATCCCTTATTGAGTCTGCATCTAAATCACCAACAATCAGGGCAACAACTTCATAAACATTTGGGAGATTGTATGTACGACCATCCTTTTCACGTCCAGCTATCAATCTCAATTTCAAATTATCTAGTTGACTATCTGACAATCTATCCATGACCATTCTAAAACTTTTTGCATGGACATTGTGGTCATCCAGCATTTGACTTAAAGTTGAAACAATGTGTGACTGAATTGCAGCATGTTGGTTGCAAAAAACAATATGAAAATACATCCATTGTTGTTAGAAAACATGTTTTGCCAATCAGAATTCTTCATATTTGATAATGAAATAAACAAAAGAACTACTACCTCACGGTATCAATTCTATTTTCAACTTCATTCTGTGTATCAAAGATATATAATTGTGCAAATTTCGGTTGTTTTCCAGGCATTGGTAATAGGCTGCCTATTCGATGGCATGGTTGGCCCTGAATTGAAATTGTAGGAGGTCCTCTGGTTTCATTAATTGATTTGTCTAGCTTAATACCAGCAGAGGTAAAGGCAAACATCATGTTATATGTCCGTATGTTATGTTGATAATTTTTACTATCAGTTGCATTATCATCAAACAGAAGTCGTTCAAGATGTTTTGGTGGATTTTGTAATAATGGAAGTTCAACTTTGCCATCTCCACAACATAAGCTGAACTTTGGACTTGCTATATTTTTATCTTTTGAAATTCTTTCATTATACCACATTTTTGCATTACAATGTCTACATTGCATGGCTTGATCACCCAAGTCAGAATAGCCTGAAATTGTTTAATGAGATAGTACAACATAATTTAAAGCATATGAGTTGATATCGTTAACCTTATGTCAAAGCTATAATTATTACCTTCACTGTTGATTACAGGTTCATTAGTACTGGATTGACAATTTTCATTCTCAGACAAAAAATTAGAATTATATGTTGTAACAATTTGAGTTAGATATCATAGCCATAATTAAAATTTGGGAAAAAAAATGGAGCAAGGATTTTCTATCATCGTACCTTGTGTGGATTCAGAATTTATATCCTCTAATGAATCAGCTGTTATGACTTAAAAATAGAGACAAATTAAGTAAGATTGAATATACTAATGTTTTTTTTAAAGAAAATGTGTTATTTATAATTTCTCACCATGACATTGTATATCTTCCAAAGTGGAATTTATAGTTGCCTCATGTGGTGGTGTCTGAGGCTGAGTCTTTTTTTTTTTTTTTGTAGGATAGCTTTCCTATTCATCCTGGCTTTAGCTGAGGTAGATGGATTTGCATGTGCATGGTTTTGCATGTTGTCAATTGATATCGATGAAGTTGTTTGATATATAAATTCACCACCACACACTTTTGAAATGCACAAAGAGAAAATTAAACATCAAAGGAATTGCAAATGTGCAGTTAAAGATGAAAGTTGAATTTAAGTAGGTTTGAAAATGACCCATGTAACAATGATGAGACTCACATGTAAAGATATTATATATAGAGGAGTAAGTTCGTGATGTAGAGTCAGCTATGTGATTGATCTGCACGTTTAAAGATGAAGAATTTGGAACTCAGCTTGGAACAAAAGATGGAATATTTTGTAAATTAATAAACAAATGCTAATTGACATCAAGCAAGAGATGGAAAATATCAAATCTGCATTTGGTGGATTAAGTGTGATTAGATGTTTTTATATAATGGATTTCATAATTAATGAACAAATTTCTTTTGGCACAGAGCAAGATATGGTAAGTATCAAATCTTGAAATTAGCAACCAAAACTACAGCTAAAGATTCACGGGTAAATTAATAAACAAATTTTAATTGACATGAAGCAAGAGATGACAAATATCAAATCAGAGTTTGGTGGATTAAATGTGATTAAAATTTTTTATATAATGAATTTGATAATTAATAAACAAATTTGTTTTGGCACATAGAAAGAGATGGTAAGTATCAAATCTAGAGTTGTTGCAATAAAAAAGAAAGCTAAGGATGAAATTGAAATTAGAAGGCAAAACTACAACTAAAGATCCACGGGTAGAAAAATTTGGTATATAGGAATCATTGCATTTCCATTTAGAGACAGGGGTTGCTGCCAGTGCAGAAAACTTTGATATCAAAGCTAATATAGACAGCTTTAGTTAGTACTAATTATATTAAATTTCAACGCAAAACTTGAAGGCAACTTTAAATGAAAACTGGTTTAGCTATACATTACCAATAAAGATAGGATTAAATAGTTTTTAAAATTACTTAATATACCAATCTATTTTGCTGATTTTAATGACTCATAATTAATGTTTAAGTAGGCAAAAAATTGAGTTTAATTGGTAAATGTCAACTTATGTTTTAGTTTCTGTGTAATTCCTTCGGAAAAAAAAACTTAATTCATCAGTTAACTTGAGTTGTTTACATTGATCAGGATTTTGACAACAATTGAACAGATTGCAATTTCGTAATAGTATTTCATAATAGAACAGAATACAATAGAACAGATTGCAATTTCATAACAGTATTAACAAATAGAGTAATGGAAACAAAAAAAATGATTGTTTCATTTAATCTGAGTAGCACATAAAATGCTCACAGCTTGAAATAGAGAAGCAACCAAAGAGAAAAGAAGTAGTTTTGATTTCGAACTGCAAAATGAACTTAACCAAAATGACACAGGAATGAAATTCTACAAAACACCCAACACTTAATGTTCCAACCACGTGGCCCAACCAAAGAGTGAAAAAACCACAAAAAGTGCCACGGGTCAAATATTACAATTTTCTCATACCATGATAAAAAAACATCCAAGACAACCTGTGAATAGCTTAATTCATTCAGCCTGACAATGCTTGCGTAATTTATTTGAGGAAACTTGCGCAGGTGAAATCTCAAATTTTTTGGGTTCATCGTCCAATTCATCAGAGGATATGCGCTTAGTTGGTGTTAATGGAATCCTGAGAAGAGGGTCATGATCGGCGGTAACAGACACAAATTGCTGCATAAAATATTAACTGATCAGAAAGCTAAATTTTGTTGCCATCATCGCAAGATACACCAGGAAAAACACACAAGGACAATGCTAGCTTACAGATTCAAGCTCTGTAGGGTCAGTCGAGTCAAGCATTGAACGATCATCATCCATGGTAACAAACACAAATTGCTGCATAAAATATTAACTGATCAGTCAGCTAAATTGTGTTACCATCATCGCAAGATACACCAGGAAAAACACAGAAGGACAATGTTAGCTTACAAATTCAAGCTCTGTAGGGTCGGTCGAGTCAAGTATTGAACTCTCGATCTTGCAACATGGCTGCATGATATATGAATTGAGAGTAAAGAAACAAATGGAATATATGGATACTGTCACAATAACTAAAACACACTTGACAAAAGACCACCTCAGTATCGGGAAGCATATCCAGCACAACATTGATCAAGTCTGATTCATCTGAATATTTAAGAACAACAATATTCCTGAACCTTGGTTGTACCTTGACTTTGAATGCAAGGAAACAACCCAATAACCTATCTAGTGCTTGAGAAGAGACATTTAAATCAACATCGCCATCCTTGAGGAAAAAAATCAATGACTTAATATGAACAATGAAAATGGATAGCAACCTAGCAAATTTTGATTGTAAATTAAAAAACACTGCATGATAATACAATAACATACTACTATTTTAAGCCTGTTGACTTCATCCGCTGATTGACCAATTAACTCTACACATTCACGGTCCCAGAGCAAAAATTTGGTGTATTCGCCCTTGTGATTAACCATCACTTCAACGCTATACCTGCCAATGTACATACCAGTATAAGAAAAAGTAGTTAATGAAGGTCATACCAATTAAGCAGTGAATCAATTACCTTAGTACAGGTTGATCGTTGTCTTTGCCACATGGACATGTGAATGGCATAGTTTCAATGTCAGTTTTTTTTTTTTTTGACATTGACTGCAAGCCGGATAGCACTATGAATGGTTGTCCATCACTATAGTTGTAATCGTGGCGACAGTAACACAAACAATTTCCTGTTTGAAAAAACTGGCATTAGATTTTGTACAAAGAGAAGCTAGAAAGGAATAAGAACATCACCTCGGAAATAGCATTAATTTGACAGATATTTTTTGCTTCAGCCTTTGACAGAAACACATCTTTTGATGATAATTGAAATGACCTTGAAACCTGTGAACTCCCTTGTCCAATAGGCATCAAAATTGATCTGACCTCAATCCCTAAATCTAAAAGCCTATAAGAATAGAACAAATTAATGCAAAAACACAGCAAAGATTAGTTACATATTTAACTATTTGAAATTACAAACACAAAACTAACACATTGTCAAAATACCTCTCTTTGAATTCTTGAATTTCCAACACAAGCTCGTTGATCATTAGTTTAGACGCCTTCAAAGAATTATTGACTGACGGCGGATATGATCCTGTAGATCAGACCAAAAAAATATATTATCTAGTGAGCATGACAATTGACAAATTTGACAGTATACTAACCCAGGCCTTCCTTGATCCTGGCATGTGTCAAAAGAATAACGATGAGCCTTTCATCTTCAACCTCATTCAAGTAAGATAAAAATTGTAAGCAATTTTTCCAGAGTGTGCAGGATAGCACCTGCCTACTATCAGAAGCAAACAACAATAAATGTATCAGTATATCAGTATCTAATAATCATCAGATACAAATAACAATTACACACACTCAAAACTTAAATTCTAAAACATAACCTCAAATCCTTTAATTTGAAAACAACCCTTGTATTTTTTTATGAGACATATCAGAATACCACTTCATCAATCACGCCAATAACGTCTAAAGCAACCACAAGATAAAGGCATGTTATTTGAAAAGCCATAAGTATCTCAATCAAAATCAATGCACAAATTGCAAACAATCTTACCAACCAAGAGTCTAGTTTGAAAATGACTAGCAATGACAATGGAAAAATCAACAAATCTGAATTTTTAAAAGGTAGGTGTTCCATATCAGATTGCCTAACAACAATAACTCTAGTAAAAGATAATTTATATTCATGATCACAAATTCTAAAATGACCATCATTTTTCATAACTTTAAAATTATGCATCACATAAGTCAAATTTTCCATCAAATCAGCCTTCCAAGACTTTAACTGATCTTGTTTGCAAACAACATGGATTTCATCTCCCTATAATATACAAAGTATATAAATAACTGATTGAATGGTCAATAATATAGTATATAATAAAAAAAAGGGGGAAAAACATACATCAGAATCAACAATAACCATTTCGGCTTGTTCAGACTTTTCAGGGATCCCAATGAACCAAAGATCAGTGATCCTTACAGAAAGCTTAAGAGTTTCCCTTGATCCATCTATCGACTTAATCTTATCAGGAACATGTGCCATAACTTTATATAAAATTGGTTGCTCATAAATCTATGATGTAGGCAATCGCAAACCCTGAACAACAACACAAAGAAAAAACAGAACATCAGTTAAAAACCAAGCATATAGCCGAACGGAAAAAAATTAAATTACCACCTCAACCACAAGAAACCAAAGCTAACAATCTATGACAAAAAAAACAAAGAAGAAAACTCAGAAACACACATAGAACCGCAACAAACTTTGTAAAGGCAATCATGCATATGAATTAGTAAAAATAAACACCTGACCATGTGAGTAAACAGAGTTAACAAAAGAGCCGGCAAACATATAAGAATGCATTAACTATAGGTCTAAAGAAACCATGAAACTTACCAAAGCATACAAAAAATAGTCATCCACAACATAAACACACAACAACATCGGTACAAAAGTTAAGCCTCAACTTCTCCCAGCCAAACCGAACAAAGGAGCAAAGCCAAACTGGAAAACAAACCTAGTTTATTAAACTGTAAAATAACAAAAAAAAAAGGTAAGACACACATGCACAACATAAATAGCCAACAACATGGGTACAAAAGTATAACTTTGATTTCTCGCACCCAAAATGAACAACCGAGCAAAGGAAAACTGTAAAACAAACGTAACTCATTAAAAAAACAAAACACGAAAGTTAGAAAAACACCGGAAAAAATTTCTAAAATCAGGGGGAAAAGGTAACACAGGCATGCACAACATAAACATTACCTTTTCTTCTCACAGCCAAGCCGAGCAACGGAACAAAACCAAATTGGAAAACAAACTTCTCAACCGAAGAAAAGCTGTAAAATCACAGCCATGCACAACATAAAAGTTAGAAAACAAAGCATGAAAGTTAGAAAGTAACACACATGCAAATTGAAAACAAATTGAAACACAACCGAAGGCATGCATAACATAAACATTACCTTTTCTTCTCACAGCCAAGCTGAGCAACGGAGCATAACCAAACTGGAAAACAAACTTCTCACAGCCAAACCGAACAACCGAAGAAAAGCACAACATAAAAGTTAGAAAACAAAGCACGAAAGTCAGAAAAACACCCAAAAAGAAAACTGAAAACAAATCGAAGGCAAAGACATTCAGTAAAAAAACATAACACAACCATACTCAGTATACTAAAAAGCTTACACCTTGAAATCCAGAAGCAAGCAAAGAGAAAAGAAACAGTTTTGGTTTTGAACTGGAAAATGAAGCAAACCAAAATGACACATCAACGACCAACGGGATTCTACAAAACACCCAAACCACGTGTCCAACCAAAGAGTGGAAGTTGGCTTAACCATCAGACACATGGCACAACAGTTGTTGTTGGGAAAAAAACAACACGTAAAGCAAAACACATGTTGTTGTTGAGGAAAAAAGCAAAATGACCATAAACCCAAGAAAAGGGACACGTGGCAATTTTCTAAGTAGGGACACAATAGTAATTTTCCTATACATCTCTTTTATTATATAGGATATAGATTTTCTAGAAAAAAATGAAAGACTAAATTACAAATTATTTTAAATTGCATTAGATTGAATTGGATTAAAATCTTGAGTCTAAACGATTAGATGATAAATTAAGAAAACCAAAATGATTGGATCGGATGATTGCTTTCTTTACAATTGATTCAATCCAATCCAATCCGTGGACACTATAAGGTGTACCTTAATTAACAATACATGTTAAGATTGTATGGATGACCTAAGTTTGATTTTTATATAATATATTCTTAGGAATGAATAAGTTTTAAGTAAGCCCTCGATTAAATATTAATTTTATAATTAACCCAAAGGATCAAAATTTGTAAAAATATCTTATAGTTCTACTGGATAACTAAATATTCTAATTACGATAATACAATAAAAAAGAATGTCACAAATTTTTTAACACTAAAATATCTAAATATTGATTTCATAAAATCAAAATCGATTTTTAAAATATTGACTTACATATTAGAGAATTTTGTTAAAACAACACTACTTAACTACTAAAAGCCGCATGTCAAATAAAAAATACAACTTAAAAGCCAACTACACCATTTGAAAAAGAAAAAATTAATGATGGAAGCTTGCTTGTGGGGCTTCTATGGAGGCTGGATCTTTGAACTTCAATGAGGTCCTTTAATGGTGATTTTCCATCATGGAGATGCAGCGGAAGACAAAGGAGAAGAGGTGAGAGGAGACGCCATCCACTAGGAAATAAGCCATGGAAGAAGGAGCTTCACCACCAAGATGAGCCTTGGATAAGAAGCTTGGAGAGGATGCTTCAATGGAGGAAAAGAAAGAGGGAGAGAAAGAGAGAGGGGGGAGCACGAAATTGAAGGAAGAAAAAGGGAGAGAAGTTGAACTTTGAGTTGTGTCTCACAAGACTCTCATTCATCAAAGTTACAACAAGTGTTACACATGCTTCTATTTATAGACTAGGTAGCTTCCTTGAGAAGCTTTCTTAAGAAAACTTCCTTCAGAAGCTTCTTTGAAAAAACTTTCTTGAGAAGCTAGAGCTTAGCTACACACACCCATCTAAAAACTAAGCTCACCTCCTTGACAAAAACATGAAAATACAAAAAAAAAAGTCCCTACTACAAAGACTACTCAAAATGTCCTGAAATACAAGGCTAAAATCCTATACTACTAGAATGACTAAAATACAAGGCCTAAAAGAAGGAAAAACCTATTCTAATATTTACAAAGAAGAGTGGATCCAACCTTGACCCATGGGCTCAAAAATCTACCCTAAGGTTCATGAGAACCCTAGGGCCTTCTTTAGTAGCTCTAGCCCAAGCCTCTTGGAGTCTTCTATCCAATATCCTTGGGGGGTAGGATTGCATCACTTAATATATATTCGTAAAGCTATGGGTTAAGGTTAAAGTGTCGGCACACTTTCATTTTTCTGACCTACCGTATCTTAATTCTTGAACATTCAACAAGTTTAGAATGTCACCTCATTATTACTAATCAACCACTGCTCCAAGGACACGTCTTACTTGTCCTCATCTGCCATGCCTTCAAAGCAACTTAGTGGATTGAATAACCATCAAAGTCACATTGATTTTTTTCTCTCTCTAGAAAGTAAGATATTTCTAAGTCGAAAATCATCCATACTCACTATCGTTATACTAGATTTTAGCTCAATCATTTATTAACTATACTGAATTTTATTGGTATGAAAGTCACTCAGATGTCAGATAAATGTATTGTATGTCACTTTTATCGTATGCTACTTTTATTCTTATTTATAAGAAACAAATAATTAATTTATTCAGATTAATAAAAATAATTAAGATAATTATTTTTAATTAATAATATTATAATTTTAAATTTTATTATAAAGTATTTATTAAATTAATTGATTTAAGTGATGATTATATTTAATAATCCTATTTATTTTTCAAGAGATAGTTTTCTACTAATGACTATGATTTGTCTCATTAATAATTTTTACAAAATTAGTCATTAATGTATTTAAAAGTGATCATGAGTTTCTTATATTTAGGAAAAAATGTTTTTATTTATTTCTTATATATAAGAATATATTTGAAGTAAAATAGAGAATATATATCATATTTTTTGTTTTATGCTGAAAATATTGCATTTGAATTATATTTTACATTTTTTTTAGAAATTAAATATGTTGAAGTGATATGAACTCAAGTATAACGGAATCTGAGCTCCCATGCGGCGGTGATAAGTTCTCCGATGCCGGTGATTTGAGGTGGAACTTAGGAATGAGTTCCGGCCAGAATTCAGAATCGCCTTTGAATAAGTTGGTTGTTTCAGAATCTTTTTAAGTCTTCCTTTGTAGTCAGCCAGCCCATAGCCTAGGCGTATATTATAACATATGCAAATTGTGTTTCTACCAATAAATAATTTACTTGATAGAATTAGGAAGGATTTCTGTTTAATATGATTTTCGTAATTCAAATAAAGAATGTTAAATCCATTAATCCTTTATTCAAATAATTTAGCCGCATATAAGAACGTTGATTTATATATATATATATATAAAAGAAGAACGTTGATGTCAAGAAATTATTCAACTGAATTTATCAAATCTTTTAATGCATCATTTAAGATGTCTAAAAAAAACCCCCACACACTGAATGTTTTTGAGGAACACACACTGAAATTGATGAATAAAAATAGGGGACAATATATACAAAATGATAACTAGGTTTCTATAAGTTTTGTAAATAAAAAATTATAAGTTAACAGTATATCTAGTAAATGATTATTTTAGAAAAAATATAAATATGGTTTTAATTTTTTTTAATAAATCCTTTGGACAAGGAAAAAGTTATCTGAAATTCTTCATCCCCTACGTCATTTTAAGCTGAATGATATTTTATTTTGACAATCATCATCTCAAATTTAAATCAAAATTGGTCTGACCAAGATGAACGCAATTCTAGCTACAATCACTATGAAGTCTTAATTACACCGCTAAGAACATCTTTATGAGCGTATTTAAGTAATTCATTTAAAATTTTTTATGTTATGTTAATTGTCTCCGCAATCTTTCATTACAGTTAAATAATTTAAATATATTTTTTTAATAGTATAATTTTAAATAATTCTTAAATGACAATAAAATATTTTTTTACTTACTAACAATCATTACCGATAGAAATAACCGAAGCTTAATTTTATAAACAATCCTACATGACACATATATCGCCTTCAATGATTAAAAAAAAAAAAAAAGATATTAAACCGTTGTGTCTAACATATACATATAAGCAACTCGATAAACAATCAAAGCTAAATATGTTCTAAATAACTCATACACACAAATTACTAAAGAATCATAATTTTAACTTTTCCAAAAACATTATTGACCTTTTTTTTAAGAATAAATTATTTATTTGATCATTTATCTTATTTATCTTATTTTTGATTTAGTTTAATAATTTATCTTTTGAAAAGATTAATTTGATCCTTTTATCTTACTTTTTTGGTTCAATTTTATCCTTTCTCTTCTTAAAAAAATTATTTGGTCTTTTATTTTCTTTTTTCTTTTTTTCAATTTGATCCTTATATTTTTTTTTTAATTTAATTCTTCAATCTAATAGATTAACGTTATTAATTATTTAAAAATGATTTTTTTTGCTTCATTTTCCTCCTCTTTTTCCACTTTATTTTTAATAAAAAGAGTTTACTTTTAAATGACGTTAATCCTAAATGGATTGAATGACAGAACAAAAAAATAAAATAAATGACCAATATAAATTTTTAACAAAACAAAAATATAAATAACTAAATTAAACTTTTTAAAAGATAAAAATTCAAACTAAAAAAACCAAATAAATCATTTCTTATTTTTTTTAAAGTCAATGAACAACTTTATTTACTTCAAATCTTAAGGTGATCACAGTATAAGAACCAACTCCTAACTATAAATATACATTTTTTTTTTTTAAGACAATGAAGAACTTTATTTACTCCCAAATCTTAAGGGTGGTCATAGTTAAAGAACCAACTCCTACTATAAATATAAACTTATTTTCTCTTTCTTTTTCTTTAACTTCTTTTATCACTTCACTTGTAATATTTATCATTTGTTATTATTTTTCATATATCTTTTTCCACTTTAATACGTTTGAAATGAAAGATGAATAATTTGCGGTTCATTCAGGGGTCTGAATGTGAAAGTAATAATCAAGATGCATATGATACGATACTATGTATGGTTTCCCTCTCTCAAAGTTTCATAAAATTATATATTGTAATCTTAATAATATCATATGTATTTGAGATTTAATACAGCATTTATTAAAGATGAGGAAATTATAACATATAAAAGGCGGGTTATGTACAGGTAATAACTTTCAGCCACCACTCTATTAGATGATATTTGTAGTTGTAGGTATTTATGAATTTCATTAATATTTGGAGGTACTCATAGATAATTATTAAAATATAATTTTTAAAATAGTGAAAATAAAAAAAAATTATGAAATATATATTTATATTAAATAAATAATTTTGAAAATATATTTATAATTAAAAATAAAAAAAAAATATTTACACTAGAATTTTAGCCTGTACAAAATAAATGTTTTATAACTAAAGTTTATATTAAATAAATATTTTTAAATATATAAATTGTACTATAATTAAAATTTATAATAAATAAATATTTTTCAACTTGTAAATTTATGATAAATAATTTTTATTGCGATGTAATATTATTTTTAATTATTGATAAAAAATTTAAAATATTAAAAACCAAGTTAGAACTAAAGACATTAAAGATAATAGATTATAAGAGATAAAAAGTTAAGAAAATTTTCTAAAAACACTTTCATTGAAGAATGGCGACTTAAAGCACCTTCGTTCAATCTAGTTCTTCTAATTTATACAATGAGAGAGAGATTAAAAATAAATTATAACAACTTTCTTTATATATCATTTAAATATTAATAATTTATTTTTTTTTACGATTATAGGGCTATCTGATTGTAAAGCATATAAAAAGAAGAAAGTTTCTATAATGCTTAAGAGAAAGGTGGGATTTTACGGTATTAGTCAAAATTTGTAAAAAATTAAAGGTTTTTTTTATCAATTTTATTCAAAAATAAAGCTTTTGAGAGTTTAGACATATGATATTTATAAAATAAAATAATAAGTTGTTGGTCTGAAGTCCTGAAGTTAAGTTTTACGTTTGAATTAAGTAAATATAAAAAATATAGCTGGAAAAAACTTTCACTAAAAACAATCAATCAAAGTTTCTTAGTCATGATTAATCATAAAAGTTGGTAAATATTTTACACAAACATAATATTATATATATATATATATATATATTTACAAAATAAGAAGAATTTTGCCTATGTTTTGAGATGGAAGGAGTTTCGTATAAAAAATCTAAAATAGAAAGAACAAGTAGTATACTTATGAATTAATCTAAATATGATTGGTGACGAAGTGCAAATCTTTTAGCCCCAGTTTCCAAGATTGTATATCTCTTGCTTACCTGAATAACATTAAGGATTAACAAGTAAGCACCTGGAAGAGGAATGTGCCGTGTTAGGCGTTACTCATTCATTATTCAGAAAGAGAAAATTAAAGAAATCGTATACTTTTATGTTGTATACTAATATTCCTATAAAACCCAAGGCAAGTTTAAATTGTGGATCACAATCAAATTTGGCTAACATCGAAAGTTTTATTTATGATTTCTCCATGGGAAGTCAATTCGGTTGGTTTCAATCGATTTTAGTTTTTCCTTTTACAACCGTTAAGGCTCCATTGGTCAAAATGATTACGTTATTATTATTATTATTATTATTATTATTATTATTATTATTATTATTATTATTATTATTATTATTATTATTATTATTTCACATCGCAATCCATGTGAACTAGAGGAGTGGTTACGCAAGTTCTTTCCCTAGAATGGAAAAAAGAAAAAATTAGTGTCTATGTGAATAATGGAAAACCGAAAATGTCTTTGAATGTGAATGGATTTTCGCAATCACTTGTTGATGGTTGACAATTGGGAAACCATGAATGTAGCTAGAAAAAATGTGAGGAAATTAAAAAAGGGCAATGTAACAGAGACCCCTAAACAGGAACAACACTGTTTGTGGCTATGTTTGTCGAAGTTGCTTGATTTCAATAGGAAACTGCCATGTTTCCATTTGGGTCAATGCCAATCAAGAGGCTTACGAATTTCTACTATGGGGAATGCATGAATTTCGCTCAGTTTTCTAACTGAATGTTCTCAACAAAATTTGGGGGGGGGGGTGGGGGTGTGAATGGTGATTTGTTTGTTGTCTTGTCTTGCACTTAATCGTGGTGAGCGCACAAAAAGCTAGTGGAGAAACTAGAACCTACTTTTCCAAAGAAAGTAAAGTATTGGAGTGGTTGAATGTGTTGAACAAGGTCCTTTCTTATTTGGGTAACGTGATGGACTTTGGGGGGCACATTGGAGCAAGTCTAGTGCTCAACGCAAACTCTTTACCAACCTTTGATGTCTGCCATTTTCTTCTTTATATGCTCAGCATGATGATGGTTAGGGTTTAGTCATGTTGTATGCCTTTAGGACTTGCCTCTATGGACGACTGAAAATTGTGTAAGGGGTTTGATTTTATGACCTTTTTGTTGCATGTTTGAAGAACGAATTACTAGCCTAAATATAGGGTTACCTATGGTTTTTAATGCTGCATAGAGCAGAAGCCCAAATTAAGTTGTGCAGAGCAGATGGTAAATAATGCAAATTTAACCTATACTGAATACCAAGCTTGGCCCAAACCTCAAGCTCATTCAGGGGCTTTTTTGCAAAAATATTGCAACTATATTTTTTTTTTACGACAAAATATACTTTCACATTATCGTACTTGTAATTTTGACCATTAAAATATGCTCATATTTCTTATATTCAAAATTTAGTTTAAAATTAATTGATTTTTTTGGTATATGTTAGGGATGACAATAGAGTGGGGTGGATACATATAATAGGTTCTTGTCACCCTTCCTATTGTACCAAAATCCACCCCATGTCTACATGGATATTGCCAGGCAAATATTCACGAAATTTACAAATATTCATTAGTATCTATGTGATGAGAATCCTAAAATTGTCTAAATACATGGTCTTATGATCAGGAGTAGGACCAAACAGTCAGTGGATACTCTCTAACAAATGATAGTAGACATACTTAACAAGGTCCAAGTAGAGAAGGATGAATGCCTAAAGGAAGAAACACTACTAAGAATATCAATTGTTGTTGAAGGCTCAGACTAATTTGAAAGCCCATGTCAAATATGTTCATTTTTATATATTTATAATTTTTTGTTGTAATTTTGGCCCAAACTATTTTGAAGGCCCATGTTTATTTTTTCGTTCAGATACGCTATATGTATGAATTTCGTTTTCAATAGAAGGACTTTTGGGCATTTGATAAAATTTTGTGAGAACTTCTCTCTCTGGGTTCCTCGTTGAACCAATCTCGGACTTATCAAGGTAATCCTTGTGGCATCTACCCCGACTTATCTTCCCTCTCTTGAAGTGACATCATCCAAAACTCTATAACATATATCAAGCGATCCGCTCCTAGTAAGGATCACATCATCTGGTATCAGAGTTTCAGCTCTTGTTATAGGTTCTATCCTATCTAATTTTTATTTTTTTTCTCTTTGTAATTTGTCTCAGGTTCGTGTTTTGTTTTGTTATTTGTGTTCCTTTTTCCAATCTTGTTTGCATCTTGTTGCATCTTGTTGCGTTCTTGTTCTTGTTATGTTCTTGTTCTTGTTTCTTTCAAATTCTGTGTCAAAAATTCTGTTTTGAATTTTGTTTCAAATTCTATTACAAAGTCTGTTACAAATTCTATTTGGGGACAATTTGGCTTACTGGAAGAATTTAGGGGTTTAGGGTTTAGTAGGCTCTTGAATCTATTTGCCTATTGGCTTGTTGAACGAAGCTTAATTGCCTATTGAATTTACCAGTGAGATTGGTTGAAGAACAATCCATTATCCTAGACGAATTTTGAAAAAGAAAGCATTATATAAAAAAGGTTGCAGATTTGAAAAAAAAAGGTGGGTGTTTGATCTTTGAATGCAAATTTGAGGCAGTTAGAGACATTTTTTTTGGCAAAAATCACAGACTAGGGATTTTCCTAGAGATTCTCCTCTCAATTCTGAGCATTTTGACATAAAGTGGGCCTCAAACGGACAACTGTAGAAAAAGTTACAACTATTTGAAGTTTACATGTCATCTTCATTAATTATGTTCTCTTTTTCTCTATAATTAAGTAGTTTCTTTGTTTCTTCTATTTTTTATTCAATCTGTTAGTTTGTTATTCAATCTATTAGTTTTCTATTCCATCGGTTAGTTTGTTATTCAATCTATTGGTTGTTATCCAATCTGTTATTTTATTATCCAATATGCTATTCCATAATTAAGTTATCTTTCCTGTTATATTACCTTGTGTGTCCAATTTGATTCATCCAGGAACTTAAGAGGGAGTGAGTGGTAAAAGGCAAGAGTGAAAAACATCACACAAAAGCCTATATTAAGAGCATCAAACACAAGTGAACTACCATCAAAGAGAGAAACACGTGAGTAGAGTGTGGTGAGGTCTTGCAACCTTTGTTTACATTATTGCAGAATTTTTTGTTCCTTAATTATGGCAGGAGCTGGTGACGGTGGTGGTGAATATCATCAACTGGATGGATCTCAGCACTTGTTACTGGACGTGATGACTACACAAATGCAACGTTTGCTGAACCGTAAAAATGAAGAGCTCTATGGACAAATAGAAGGACTTGAGCACCAAATGAATCAGAATGTTGGGAGACCTTATGGTGGGAACAAAAGGGGCAATGATGGATCGAACCGAATGGAGGGGCAGAACAAAATTGAGGGAGTAAAACTCAATGTACCTCCTTTCAAGGGCAGGAGTGATCCAGATGCCTACCTTGACTGGGAGATGAAAATTAAGCATGTATTCTCCTGCAATGATTATACTGAAGAGCAAAAGGTGAAGTTAGCAGCAACTGAGTTCTCAGACTATGCCCTTGTTTGGTGGAATAAAAATTAAAGAGAGATGATGAGAGAGGAAGGGCGGGAAATAGATACATGGACTGAGATGAGAAGTTGTGCGAAAGAGGTATGTTCCAACTAGCTACAACAGAACCATGTGACAGAAACTCTAGAGGTTGTCCCAGGGAAGTTTGACCATGGAGGAGTACTACAAAGAGATGGAGATGACACTAGTGAGGACCAACATTGAAGAGGAAACTAAGGACACAATGGCTCGTTTTTTGAGTGGCCTAAATCCTGACATTAGAGATGTTGTTGAATTACAGGAGTGTGTGGAATTGGATGACTTGCTGCATAAGGCAGTCCATGTTGAACAGTTGAAGATGAAAATTGCAACAAGAAGGAACTCATCCAACAATTTCAACCAGAACTGGACCAATAGATCCAAGAAGGAAGGAGGCAACTCCTTCAGTCCCCGTGGAATTTCAACAGTTTCAAGTGCTAAAACCAAGCATAATTTTGCCTCATCGTCCAACATTGGTACCAGAAACAAAATGCTTCAAATGCTTAGGTAGAGGACATATTGCTTCTGAGTGTCCAATAGGAGGACCATGATCGTGAAGGCAGATGGAGAAATCACCAGTGAATTTGAAATTAGTGAAGAAGAAGAAGTGGGAGAAGAGCTTAAGGAGGAAGCTATGCAAGGTGATATGCTAATGGTGAGAAGGCTCTTGGGAAGTCAGATGCAGCCACTAGACGACACCCAAAGAGAAAATATTTTCCACACTAGGTGCACAGTTAATAGTAAGCTTTGCTCTTTAATTGTTGATGGAGGAAGCTATACCAATGTTGCAGGTTCTAGGTTAGTGTTCAAACTGAATTTGGATACTAAGCTCCATCCTAGGCCATACAGACTTCAGTGGCTTAGTGAAGATGAAGAGGTAAAAGTGACTCAGCAGGTTGAGGTGTGTCTCACCATTGGAAGATACAATGATAGGGTGTTGTGTGACGTGGTTCCAATGGAGGCGACTCATATACTGTTGGGAAGACCATGACAGTATGACACCAAAGCAATGCATGATGGCTTCGCCAACAAGATTTCTTTCCAACACCATAACCGAAATTGCTCCAATAGCTGCAAAGCAGGTTGAGGTGTGTCTCACTATTGGAAGATACAATGATAGGGTGTTGTGTGACGTGGTTCCAATGGAGGCGAGTCATATACTGTTGGAAAGACCATGACAGTATAACACCAAAGCAATGCATGATGGCTTCACCACCAAGATTTCTTTCCAACACCATGACCGAAAGATTATTCTTAAACCTCTATCCCCTATAGAAGTGTGTGATGATCAAATCAAAATGAGAGAAAAGAGAGAACAAGAGAAAGAAAAGAGTGAAGCACTAAAGAGGAATAGGAAAAAGAAGAGTGATCCACATGAAAGAAAGAGTGATACACATGAGAGAAAATTTCATTTTTTAGCAAAGACGAGTGAAGTGAGGAAAATGTTACTTGCTCGTGAGCCACTCTATCTACTGTATTGTAAAGACAGTAAAATTTCTATATATATTTCTAATGAGTTAACTATTTCTGTTTCTCCTAGTGTTGAACTCTTATTGCAGGAATTTAAAGATGTTTTTCCCAAGGAGATTCCTCATGGACCGCCTCCCTCAAGAGGCATAGAACATCAAATTGACCTCTTTCCAGGAGCTTCATTGCCTAATAGATCAACTTACAAAAGCAATCCCCAAGAGATCGAGGAGATTAAGAAGCAAGTGCAAGACCTCATGCAGAAAGGGTGGGTGCAAGAAAGCTTGAGTCTGTGTGCCGTCGCAGTTATTCTAGTGCCCAAGACAGACGAAACTTAGAGGATGTGCACAGACTGCAGGGCCATCAACAACATCACGGTAAAGTATAAACATCCCATTCCTAGGCTAGACAATATGTTGGATGAATTGCATGGAGCTTGTGTTTTCTCTAAAATTGATTTGAAAAGTGGGTACCATCAAATTAGGATTAGAGAGGGGGATGAATGGAAAACAACTTTCAAAACTAAGTATGGGTTGTATGAATTGTTGGTTATGCCCTTTGGGCTGACCAATGCTCCTAGCACTTTCGTGAGATTAATGAACCATGTGTTAAGAGAATTTCTAGGAAAATTTGTTGTGGTTTATTTTAATGATATCTTGATTTACAACAAATTTCATGATGGATATCTTGTGCATCTGAGACAAGTTATAGAGGCTTTTAGGCGTGAAAGCTTGTATGCTAACATGGATAAATGTGTGTTCTGTATGGACCATGTTGTTTTCCTTGGTTTTGTTGTTAGTTCATAGGGAGTACAGGTTGATCAAGAAAAGGTGAAAGCCATTCAAGAATGGCCAACCCCCAAAAGTGTTGGTGAGGTAAGAAGCTTTCATGGTTTGACAAGTTTCTATAGGAGATTTGTTAAGGATTTTAGTACTATGGCAAAACCTCTTATTGAGATTTCCAAAAAAAATGTAGCATTTAAATGGGGGGAAAACAAGAACATGCATTCACTGCACTTAAGGAAAAATTGATGCATGCACCAATTCTTGCATTACTTAATTTTGACAAATCCTTTGAAATTGAGTGTGACGCATCTGAGGTTGGGATAGGGGCTGTTTTAATGCAAGAGGGACATCCCATTGCCTACTTTAGTGAAAAATTGAATGAGGTTGTCCTTAATTATTCTACATATGACAAGGAGTTGTATACGTTGGTAAGGGCATTACAAAATTGGCAACATTACCTTCTACCCAAACAATTTTTTATACATAGTGACCATGAATCCTTGAAGCATCTTAAGGGTCAAAACAAACTAAGCAAGAGACATGCCAGGTTGGTAGAGTTTCTTGAACAATTCCAATATGTCATCAAGTACAAGTAGGATTGTCAAATCGGGCCAGGCTCGGTGGGCTGGCCTGGCCCGTTCTCCAAAAAAGCTGGACCGGGCTAAAATTTGAGACCCGTAAACCGTTTAGGCCCACCCCATTTAGCCTGCAATATCAAGAATAATTTACAGAGATTATAAATAGTTAGTTACAGAGATTGGAGCTTGGAAGGATAGGTATTTAGCTTAAATAGGAGGAGAGGTTGGAACAATTAGTTAGTTCAGTGATAGAATTCTGTAGAGTTGTATGATTTGTCGTATTGCAAGGAAATTAATTGACTACGGTGGAATAAATTCAATACAATACATTATTTACATTATTGGAATTTTCTATATTTATTATTTAAATTGGTTTGCATTGCTGATGAACATTGTTAAAAACTTCTAAATACTTAGTTGCGGATTTATTTGACTCACTATTCTTTGATTATTTGTGTTTTTGAAGCAAGTTTCTTTATTTTGAATTGTGTTTGTTTTTTAAAGTCTTCATGCTTATTTGTTTTTCAAACAGGGGTGCAGCAAGACCAGAGATTTGGATAGTGAGGTGCTATTGGAGCAATTTCCTGCTTTGCAGCAGCTGCTGTATCGACTTTTTGCCAGAGTCTTGGTATCACTTGGCAATAGTCATGAAAATGTAATTTCCAAGCTAATCTATAGGTTTAGTTGGGGTTATTGTATCAATAGTACATGCCAATTTAACATATTTATATGGTTTTGCAATGATTTTTGCAGACTTTCTTTAATCCTGACACATGGCCCAATTTAACATATTTGTATAAATTATTATTGCAATACTCTTAAAGTTTATATATTATTTCAAATTCTAAATTGTAACGTTCAACAAATAAATTTACTTCATAATCAAATCACAATTTTACTACTTAAAATATATATATATATATATATATATATATATATATATATATATATATATATATATATAATGAGTAAAACTAGTTTCAACTAAGGAATTTCAGCTAACCTTCGTAACCTTCAAATAACTCGACCTCCATACATGTATTTCTAAAAAGAATGCAATAGGCGTTATAAAAAAAAGTGCTATAGGTAAATACATGGATTTTAAACACATGATGCAATACACCGAAGCTAATTTTGAAGTGTTTGTTTAAAATACGTAATCGTTGATTAATTAGATGAGCAAGAATAATATAAATTACTTTGAAACTTTATTTAAATTACACTTCATTTAATTTGATCCTATCTTATACCAACGTTAATTAAACATGTACACAATCAGGTTTCTTTAGAATTAGCTCGGATACAAATTTGTTCACCCAAAAAAAGGGTCGGATACAAATTTAAAAATTCGCCAAATAAAAAATCAAGATCAAGTAAGGAGTAAGCATCCGTCCCGCAAGCACTCTTCGTTAATGAATATATTAAACCACATTTAGGCACTCTTGCGCGCATCAATTGCTTTAAATTACATGCTATCTATAGATGAATTCTACATATGGGAAATATTTATTGTTATTAAATATAGAAAATTAGCCATAGGACCATGATCCAAATTTGATTCATATAATCCAGAAACGTAAAGGGATCACTAGTCTTTTACTCTCTTACAATCTACTTGCACGCATAATGAGATAGATATTAAGGAAAAAAGTCGATTAAAATGATGTGGATTATACTAAAACCTTTTATTCTCTTTGAAGTAATAAATTATAAAAGTATTAAGATTTATTCAAACACTTGGGAACAGATGCCAATTTTTTTTGGTCCAAGTAATTTTAAGATCTCAAGTTTTAAGCCAAGTGAATGAGTAAGAGAGTTTTGTCTCTTAATTAGATTCACCCAGCTCGTGTAGTAATTGGCAACCTTACATATACTTTTGTCCAGTTAAAGGAAGCATAATGTCAGATCACACATGCAAGTGCGAAAGAAATTATGAATAAATTTAACTTCAACTACAATAATTGTACCGAAATCCTACGTTAAGTAGCAATCATTCATATCCCACCACGCCCCATAGGTTTACTTCGTTACTATATATCTCATTAGTTTCAAATTTTGTGAATGTTTGGATTAAAGGAAACTTAATTTGCAAAAGCATTCCAAGTCTTGCTTTTCTTAAACTATAAGTTTTCAAGCAAAATTTTCCTCTCAAACATATCTTTGAAGGATAATCAAAAGTAACTTCAAACTAATTTTATCCTCAAAGATACTTTTAGACCCTCTCACCGGAATTCAAACATACCCTTAAAATACTTCAGAAACAAACTTACTATACCAGAATATATCTTGAAGGTGGAATTTCTCGAAAATCAAGCCAAGTCAATCAGATTAAGAACTAGTAATTGACAACCACTAGGAGTGTTAATTCTTCCTCTTTTGAACTAGTCTAGTCTTAGACTATTGATATGATGTAAATATCTTTTTCTCTATTCTGGGTGATTAGGTTCATTGACTCTAGCCAAAAATGTCAAGAGAAGAAAGGACCCTTGTTCAGCTGAACTTTTTGACTACAAATCATCATCAATAATATTTCTAACACCTATATTTTAGACAAACTGATTCTCACACGACATTTCCCATGAAAAGAGTGATCAAGACTTCCACGTTCTTCCCAAAGCAACAAAAATTATAAATGATTCTTATAACACTATTTCTCCTTTTGTACATCCTTTTCTTGTTCATGATATTGTTTCTGTCAAAAGTAAACCTGTTTACAAAAAGGAAGCCACATATCGGGAAAACAATACCCCATGTAGTGCTATCTCCTAATATTTGATATTACAAGGACACAAGATGCACTTTTGAGTATAGCCTATATATAAACTATAAAGTGCTATATATTGAAGGCACGATAACAGCATAATTATTACAACTCTAGCTAGCATCTTGGAAGCCAAGTTGTCATGTTAGATTACTAAAAGCTATGCCTCATTTAGAAGGAAAGAAAATAAAGTACCTTCTATTTGGAAATCTTGAGTATGAATAGAGGATTTTAGTTGTGAAGAGCTCAATTATAGGTAGAACGATCTGGGAAGAATTAAAAACTTTCAATTGAAACATGCGAATTATGATGTCATATATCAACCAGTTGACATAACAAGAGCAATGACTAAAAAATATGGTAGAGTTCTCTTTATATGCCATTCAGTAAACTTGCAAATCACTGGAATGTACAGCCAAAACTTACTGACCTTCAGCAGTTTATCTCCTCTGGGGAAGCACAAAACTAACTTCTGTTGGAAGAAACAAAACTCATTAATCATTTTTGCAAAGCAATTAAAAGTTTCTGTAGACAGTAGTTAAAGGTATAAGCCTTACATGTATTATCAATTCAAATACAAAGTGTACCCATGTCAGGTGTTACCAAGTCATATTCACAAGGTACTTCAGCTTTTGCAGAAACCCCCTTTTTGAGTCAGCTACTTGGTTACTGACACAACAAATATATTGGCCCACACATTAAAATCTTTTACTGTGGAACTCTACCCGATTACATTCTTGTAGCACACTAAATCAAACCAACAAACTTAAATCCAAAGAACATCATGTGAGCTCCCGGGGAAAAAATTTCTGGACACTCTGCATACATTAGCTCAATAGTTGAAACTTTTAAAAGAGCAATAGAAAAGTCCAAGGCACATACACAACAAACTTAGCCGATTGTTTCCCCAAAGCAGATCCACAACAAGCTTTGTATTTCTTTTTGGAACCACACGGGCAGACCTTGTTTCTAGGAATCTTGTGGTTAACCCCACAAAGAAGAGGCAGTTAGAACAACAAACAAAAGCATGCCAAAGGAGATCATATCATCATAATATTAGAACACCATCTATGAAAAGCATATTTATTTTGGATCATCCCCCGTCCCCCCAGGGGATTAAAGTAAACACCAATAAACCAAAAATAGAAGAAAATAGAAAACCATGTCATTTGATTGCAATGTGATATTATTATTGGTCTTCTTGGAGCTATTATTTGATTCATCATTAGTGCTGTCCTCTACCATGTCTTCTTTGTGCTGTTTATGATTCTTATTTTCATCAACACCAGCAAATGCTTGAAATTTGAGATAAGAGTTACAATAGAACAAAAAATTCAATTCTTTTCTACTAATCATAATAGTTTATAATAAATGCTAATGCATAAACATAAACAAGTATGAATCCTACTAAGACATAATATGATAGAGAGAGAAAAAATTGCCAATAACATGAAAATATGCTAGTTTTCCCTCTAACAGTATAGTAGAAAGTACAAAATGCATTTATTATACAAGAATACATTACTGTGAGTATTAGCCTGACTTGGAAGGGAATCAGAGTTTGCAGAGCATTCTTCTGTTCTTTGTTCTGCTATTAGAAACTCTATTGCAGCATCGACATCTCCATTTACCTGCTCTAGAATCTGGGACAAGGAAGCATACTTTGAATATATGTCAAGTTATTAAATTTTGTAGAAAAGACTGCAACATGCAAGAGATCTGGCTGAACTGAAATATGTCATGCAACACAAAGCAAACAACATAAACAAGGCATGCACTCATTTCACCTGTTCCACTTTTTCAGCATTTTCACATCCAGTTCCTGCCATAACCATCCTTATGGACCCTGGTTGGAAAGCTTCCCTACCAGCTCGCCCATGGGGTTTGTTGTCCACAACTTTTGTTTGATGTGATGGTACTGAAAGATCAGCATCAGCCTTTCACAAACTAGAATTAATCAGGCAATAGCTACTACTCTTAGCGTTGGCGTTAGCTGTCAACAAAATTGTAGGAACTATAATAGGAATATAGTTATTAATTGTTAATTACCCTGATTTGGTTATAATTATCCTGATTTAGTTACAATTAGAAATAGGGTTTTCTGTGTATATAAATATAACCTATTTCCCTTTGTAAGAAATGATTGAAATATATGAAAAGATCATATCAGTTTTACATGGTATCAACCGCTAGGTCTTAATCCAGACCTACGGTAACTTTCCATCCTTCTTCCATGGTCGACTCGGATTCAAACTCCGATGAGGCTACCTCGTCTTCTATTCTTGCTGAGTTGACGACGAAAATGACGGAAGTTCTGAACCGTGCTTCAGCCCCGTCACAAATTGGCTCTGACCATACGGTGGCACCGATTGGCATCAAGTTAGATGGCAGCAACTATCCCCTTTGGTCCCAGGTGGTCGAGATGTATATCTCGGGCAAAGACAAACTGGGATATATCAATGGAGATCTCCTGCAACCCCCTCAAACAGATCCTACGTCTCGACGTTGGCGGACTGACAACGCGATTGTTAAGGGGTGGATAATCAACTCAATGGACTCTTCTCTAATCAGCAACTTTATCCGATTCTCCACTGCCAAGCTGGTGTGGGATGCAATTGCGACCACGTATTTTGATGGCAGTGATACCTCCCAGGTGTATGACCTTCGGCGACGGGTGACACGTCTTAAACAAGCCGGTGGTTCTCTTGAAAAATATTATAACAATCTCCAAGGACTTTGGCGTGAGATAGATTTTCGTCGTCCAAATCCGATGACATGTCAAGTTGATATCCAACACTACAATACACTTGTCCAAGAAGAACGAGTGTATGTGTTTTTGGATGGACTTGATGACCGCTTAGATAATATCAGAAGCGATGTTTTACAAATGAAACCGTTTCCAAAGTGGAGCAAGCATATGCACATGTTAGGAGGGAAGCTCTTCGTCAGGCAGTGATGACAGACAACTCCAATGAATTATCTGGAGCAGTTCTCGCATCCAAGGGTCTCAAATTACAGAGCAGTAAGATATTTTCTCAATCCAAACATAAAGAACCATCTAATGGCACTAAGTGCTCTCATTGTGGAGACATACTAGTGAGACATGTTTTAAGCTTCATGGCTATCCAGACTGGTGGACAGATTTTCAGGCTCGAAAGTGTCGCGATACAACTGAGAGCAACCCGGGCAAAGCTGCAGTAGCTACTGTTGAACCACATCTTTCCCTCATTCCGAAATCAAGTTCCCACACCACTGAAGGTAATGTTCTAATTTGCTCTAATCATGCTGATGACTCTAATGCATGGATACTTGATTCCGGAGCTACCGATCATATGACGTTTGATGCTGCTGATTTTTCTGAACGTTCAACTCCTCGGCGCTCAAGTATTGCCAACGCAAATGGTGGTTTATCGGCGGTAACAGGGGCTGGAACTGTGATGTTATCACCATCCCTTTTGCTCTCAAATACACTACTTGTTCCCTCTCTATCTCATAAGTTGTTGTCTGTGAGTCAAGTTACAAAGGACTTGAACTGTGTTGTGCTAATTTATCCATCTTTCTGTTTTCTTCAGGATATTCTCACGAAGGAGATCATTGGGCGTGGTACTAAGAGAGGGGGACTTTACTATATGGAGGATTTCAGTGTAGGCCGAGCGCATCACATGCATTATCCAAGAAACAACAAAATGGAGCAAGTTTTACTTTGGCATCGTCGATTAGGCCATCCTTCGTTTGGCTACCTGAAACATGTGTTCCAAAACTTATTTTCAGATACATCCTTGTTGAACTTCAAATGTGAAGCTTGTATTTTAGCCAAGAGTCATCGAGTCACTTTTCCATTAAGTATGAATAAAAGTAATGTTCCTTTTGCTTTAATCCATTCTGATGTATGGGGTCCATCCCCAAAATCTTCTATCTCTGGTTATCGGTGGTTTGTGATATTTGTTGATGATTGCACTCGAATGACTTGGATTTACTTGTTGAAACAAAAAAAATGAAGTGGTACACATATTTCAACAATTTCATAAAATGATTCAGACTCAATATTCAAAGAAGATTAGGATCCTTCGCTCTGATAATGGTGGGGAGTTTGTAAATCACCAATTCCATGAGTATTTCAAAAAACACGGACTTATTCACGAAACCACGTGTCCACAAACTCCACAACAAAATGGTATTGCAGAATGGAAAAATCGCCATATCCTTGAAACTGCTCGTGCTCTTTTACATGGAGCACATGTGCCTCACCACCATTGGACTGATGCTGTTACTACAGCAGTATATCTCATCAATCGGATGCCATCAAAGGTTCTTGAATTTAAAACTCCGCTGCAGACCTTGTCCACATTTGTACCGCTGCCTACAATACAAATGCTGCCACCTCGTGTCTTTGGGTGTGTTGCATTTGTCACCTACATAAAAACCAGCGTACAAAGCTTGATCCGTGTGCCGTTCGTTGCCTGTTTTTGGGATATGGTGCACACCAGAAAGGGTATCGCTGCTATGACCCTACTACTCGACGCATGTATGTAACTATGGATGTTACATTCTTGGAATTTGACCATTTCTACTCCTCGGCATCACCCAATTCTTCTCTTCAGGGGGAGACACCAGAAGAAGAGTCGAATTGGTCGACATTTGACTGGTTCAAAGATATTGATATACCATCAACTGAAGCTTCTGGTGATTCTTGTCAAACTCAAACAGACCATATGAGTCCTGAAGTTGAAGTATCGGGATCCCCCCCTCTCCAGTACTCAACGATCCATCTCCTGAGAATATCATTGAGGTAAGCTCTTCTATATCTCCTGATAATAATAATAATGGTGATATCTCTGTTAGCTATGAATTACCTCACAGGCATAATCGGGGAAAACCACTGAAACGTTACTCTCCTGAAGAAGAGGATCATAGATCGAGGTATCCAGTTGCTAATTATGTCTCCATGAAGGACTTATCTGAACCCCTTAAGAAATTTGCAAATGAGCTATCTTCACACAGTGTACCTAGCAACGTTGAAGAGGCCATTGAAGACCCTAGATGGGTTCATGCTATGAATGAAGAAATGGAGGCATTAAACAAGAATGCAACATGGACTCTTGTCCCTTTACCAAAAGGAAAGAAACCAGTAGGGTGTAAGTGGGTTTTCTCCATCAAGTACAAAGCTGATGGGTCTATTGAAAGGTACAAAGCAAGACTAGTAGCTAAAGGCTTTACACAAACATATGGCGTAGACTATCAAGAAACCTTTTCTCCTGTTGCCAAGTTGAGCACTGTTAGAGTTCTTTTATCTCTTGCAGTAAATCTTGATTGGCCATTGCATCAGTTAGACGTGAAAAACGCCTTTCTCCATGGGCACTTGAAAGAAGAAATATATATGGATATCCCTCCGGGATACATGCCAAATTATGAGACTAAGGTGGTGTGTAAATTGCAACGCAGTTTGTATGGCTTGAAGCAATCTCCTAGAGCGTGGTTTGGGAGATTGAACCTGGCAATGAAAAAATATGGCTTCCAACAAAGCAACGTAGATCATACGCTGTTTTTGAAACACCGTCAAGGTAAGGTCACAGCTTTGATTGTGTATGTAAATGATATGATTATTACAGGAGATGACTCTGAGGAAATAGCAAAACTTCAAAAACAACTGGCAACCGAATTTGAGATGAAAAATCTAGGTGGACTCAAATATTTTCTAGGTATTGAAGTTGCTAGGTCGAAGAAAGGCATCTTTTTATCTCAACGAAAATATATCTTAGATCTCTTATCTGAGGTTGGGCTACTAGACTGTAAACCTGCAGATACTCCAATTGTCCAGAACCACCAACTTGGAGAATATCCAGACCAAGTGCCAACAAACAAAGGAAGGTACCAGAGATTGGTTGGCAAACTTATTTACTTATCTCATACACGACCTGATATAGCGTATGCGGTAAGTGTAGTAAGCCAATTTATGCACAACCCGAGTAAAGATCACATGGACGCGGTAATTCGAATCATGTGGTACTTGAAGTCCTCGCCTGGAAAAGGCTTGATGTTCACAAAGAATAATCATGTACAAGTTGAAGGCTATACAGACGCTGACTGGGCAGGAGATATCACCAACAGAAAATCCACCTCAGGCTATTTCACCTTTGTTGGAGGAAATTTGGTTACATGGAAAAGTAAGAAACAAAAGGTTGTAGCATTATCAAGTGCTGAAGCAGAGTTTCGAGGGATGGCAAAAGGTCTATGTGAGCTTCTTTGGCTTCGAAGACTGTTAATTGAAATTGGCTTTGCTTCGCATAGTGCGATGAATATTTTTTGTGACAACAAGTCTGCAATTGAAATTGCTCATAATCCGGTTCAACATGATCGAACAAAACACGTGGAAGTAGATCGACACTTTATTAAGCAAAATTTGGAGACCAAGATAATTCAATTTCCGTTTGTTAAATCTGAAGATCAATTAGCAGATATACTCACAAAAGCTGTATGTAGTAGAGACTTCTACAACGCACTTGACAAGTTGGGCATTCGAGATATCTATGCACCAACTTGAGGGGGAGTGTTGGCGTTAGCTGTCAACAAAATTGTAGGAACTATAATAGGAATATAGTTATTAATTGTTAATTACCCTGATTTGGTTATAATTATCCTGATTTAGTTATAATTAGAAATAGGGTTTTCTGTGTATATAAATATAACCTATTTCCCTTTGTAAGAAATGATTGAAATATATGAAAAGATCATATCAGTTTTACACTTAGCATTAATCCAAGAGTCAGCAAACAGAAATAATAAGAACCTTAATTACAATTGGCCTTGCAGGTCCATCAAAAGGATCATCCTTTAACCGCACACTGTTATAATGCTCCCCATCATGATAAGACCTGGAAAAACATAGTAAACATAAAAACAACCAAATTCATATGCAAGCTCAAGACAATTATTTTGCATTGGTTTCCTTGGGAATTGTTATACCTTAAATCTTAATTACATGTATTATGCATAAATAGATTAACAGCACACAGGACAATATTACATGACATGGTCACCCCTAAAGAGATAAAATGATGTGATTAAGATTAGAAAATATTAATTACTAAATACTCCAATCACATACTAATAAGAGCTGTTAGAAATAATAAATAATAGGATTGAAATCCTTGGCAAAATCAGTAACAGGATTTTTCATTCACAGACAATGATTGGATGTTCACTCCTTGACTTCAACAATGTTCCTTCAAACAATCTAACTGAATTATATCAGTTGCTACCAGATTCCTGAATCACATTCTATTATCATTTACCATATCTCATGTCTAAATAATCAGCATGCACTACAATTCTAGTACTCTATTCATGTGCGTGCGTGTGATTCTAAGGTGGTGGTTTTACTAATTGAATGGATGGTTTGAAAGCAAATGTCTCCTAATCATAAAAATGAAGACCCAGAGTCTACCAGCAAGTTGAAGATATAAACAATATTAATCAAATATAATTTTCAGACAAAATAGACAAAGCAGTGAAATTGCACATAATAACCATAGACACCATAGTACTTACAAATGGATCATACGAATTCCACGATCCCCAAAATTTCTTATGTACCACCGAGGGACATGTTCTGCAAAAGCACACCAATAAGAATAGGAATTTCAATTAACTTTAGAATGTATCAACATGCAAAGTATATCAAAGAAATTTTAGAAACAATTATCTGTATCTGAAAAATGTGTATTTTACTATTTTCAGTCTTCACATTAATGAACAAAGCTTGCGCAAATTCAAAAACAAAATAAAATTGCATGGGACAAAGATGATAGAATGTAAACACTACAGCACATCCCAATCTTAATTTGTATAAAAGTATGAAAAATGAATATCTAACTAATCATCAATGACATGAACCATACAAAAATATGCGAGATTAGGGGAGGGAGTTAATTATCTTCAAGGATGCTGCTCACCCGATGAATGCATACATTACTACGCGTTACAGGAGAAGCTGCCTGCAATTCCATATGTCCAGCCCATGTACCATCAGTTTCCATAGATTTTAGGGTCGTTAACCTAATGTCAGTTTCAGCATAAAAATAACAAGATTGGCATTTCGTGTGCAAGTGAATATATCTAGTGTAGTAGTATGTAGAAGCACACACAACTGCTAGGTACTAGCTGAAGCAAATTAATACTCTATTATACACACACACGCGCACACACAGGCACACACACACACAATACAATACAAATAATATAATAAGTGAAAATGGATGCAAAGCATTCAAACTGACCTAAAGAAACAATTACCATCTGCAGTCACTTCAACAACGCATGAGCCCGGAGCATCCAACTGAGTCCGAAATTGAGAAGTATCAGCCTAATTTCCCTGCTTCTTAATCTGTCGCCAATAAATGGCAGGTCAACAACAGCTAAAGTATCCAAATAACATCTATTCCTAGAAGCACTACAAGCTTACTGTTGGATTTGTCACTTAATATAATGATATATAAGAACTATCAACAATAACAATAACAACAAAAACCTTATCCCACCAAGTGAGAATATATAGGAGGTATCATTATTATAAATTTTCAAAAGAGTTAAATTAATAGTGAATACAACAAGAGTTATTTGACAAGTGAAGGAATTTACTCTACTTCTAATCCTATCATTCTACAACTAAAAGAGGTAAAATAACAATTATGATATTCTTCATTGATACCATGACATCATGATCACACAAGTATATATATGGACAAATACTCACAATCTCCGGCAAATTTCTTAAAAGGAGCTACTTTTCAAAACTATTTCCGCAAATGGTGCTGTTTTGGAACTTATTCCTTCATGGGTCTGTTTTTTACGTAAATTGCATGGAAATCGCCAGCCCCATTGGCGAGTTTGGGCTGGCGTCAACATGTGGCACTGGTCTCGCTAGTCTCACTGGCGATTTGACCATGCATGGGACTCGCCAATTTGACTGGCGAGTTGCGCTAGGGGGAGCTTTTTTCCAGGCTAGGGTTGCAGGCATGTGTAGCAGAAGAAGAGTAGGGTGCAGTGAGCATCAGCTAGTGGCACTGGCGAGTTGCGCACTGATATAGCCATTGGCGATGGCGAGATCATCAACTTTAATTAGGCACTCTTCTTCCACATTTGTTGTGCGTTTTAAAAATTGCCCAATTTTTAAAATTGTTTGCTATCCGATTTTTATAATTGCTGAACCTTTTGTTCTTCAAGTCAGCCTTCAAGGTATAAAGTTCGTAATAAAATGTGTGTGGCATGAAATTAAATTTTACGAAGTAATTTTTTTTTACGACGGAAAAAAGTTTGAATGTGAAGTTTTTATTATAATTTTTTTAATTAAGTTGTATTTTTTTTAATTAAATTTGTGAGGGTTGAAGTAAAAGTCTATTTAAAAAAAATTGTCTCGTCATATTTATTTGAAGAAAATATCTAGAGTCGGAAAATTGTTTTGAATATGAAGTTTGTAGTCATTTTATAATTACATTAGGTTGGTGTTGATGTTGTGTTACTGTCTTAAAAATTTATGAGCCTTCTTTGAAGTGTGTTTAAAATCCAAAATTTTTGTGGCATCATATTTATTTGAAGTAAGTATTTTGAGTGTGAAATTTTTTTAAATATGAAGTTGTTGTATTTTTTTAATTAGATTAGGTTGGGGTGTTCATGGTTTTATTGTGTGTGTTAAAAATTTATGAGCCTTGAACTTCAACCCTGTTTAAAATAAAAAATTTATTTGGCATCATATTTATTTGAAGTAAGTATTTTGAGTGCAGACAAAATTTTCAATATGAAGTGTGTAGTATTTTTTAATTAGATTAGCTTGCTGTTGATGTTTTGTTCGTGTGACTTTATAATAATAATTTGGTTGATGCTTTGTAATGTAATTAAAATGTCTACTTTGAAAGCGTTCCTTTGTTCTGCCTTTTTTAATTTTTACTTTTTACTTTTAAGTTTGTGACATCATATTTAATTAATGACCTTTATTTATTTTTAAGTTATTATTGTTAAGATTAATTACTACCTTTTGCTTCGTTGATGGATTATTTTGCTTTTAAAATTAGTACCTTCAAATCGTTCAACTGTTTTAAGTCTCTTTCGTCATATTTAGTTGAAGTTAATAATTTTTATTTAGAATAAAGTTTTAATGTGAAGTTTCAGTAAAGAGGTTTTTTGTGATTAGATTTATTTATTTTGAATTTATTATTATTATGATTAATTATTTACAATAGTGTTTTTGTCTGTACATGATGAATTCAATTATAACAGTATTGTATTTCAATGGAAGGGTATATGAAGAGAATGATGGTGTAATATTTGAAGGTAGTAAAAAAACGATTCAGATTAAACGTGGAATTAGTTTCAATGCTTTGAAAAAAATTTGGAGATAAGGTAAAGTTAGTAAATAATGAAATTATTTCTGCTATCAATTGTAGATTTTTAGTTTCTGGAAAATATGTTGCTTTGCAAATTTGTGATGACAAAGATGTTGAAACCATGCTCGAAAGTTTTCAACAACAAAATCAAATGTCAGTTTTGGAATTGTACATAGAAAAGGATGTGACTGGTGGTTCTATGTTTTATTCTGCAAATTCTCTTACATCATGCGGAAATAATTTATCTAATAATGAGGCACAACCGCCAACAAATGTGAGCAACTTACATGGTGATGAAGATGATGATGATGATTATCTTGTGTCTAATTCATACGTTGAAGAGTCTTTAGATGAAGATGATAGTGTTGATGGTATATCTGATACAGACGATGAAGTCACCGACATAATTCAACCAGTAAGAATTGTTCACCCAACAGAAGGTATAATTTATTAAATAAAAAATAGGTGAATAAATTTATCATTTGATGTCAATTGTATTTAATGTTAAATAAGTATGATTTGAATTTTTTTTGAACTATTAGGTGTACAAGGAATTGAAAATCCATTTTGGAGTGATGCTTTGTATTATAACAATATCGACTGGAGTCATCTTGATGAGGAAGACATTTGTGATTTGGAGATGTCATCGAGTTTTAATGTTGGACAAGAATTATATGTTGGCATGGATTTTGATACTAAAGATGCGGTAAAAAAATGCACTGAAACAATATGTTATGAAGGTACATCAAACTTTCAAAGTTGTTGAAAGCAAATCGAACAAGTATGTTGTTTGTTGCTTGAATAAAAGCACAGAGTGTCCTTGCCCGTTCTATATGAGGGCAATTTTATCTAAAAAAAACTAATTCATGGAAAGTCACACAATGGGGTTGACCACACACATGTCTCAATATGACCATGACACAAGATCACGAGAAGCTTGATTCGAATTTAATTGCCACTTGTGTAGTAGGTACGTATTTTATGTTCATATTATGCTACTTTTGCGTTAATTGTCATTTTAATTTTGTTATTTTATTAACCGGCATGATCAAAGAAGATCCATCAATAAAAGTTTCTTTGATTCAAGGAAGGATTAACAGTGAATTTGCCTACAAGGTGTCGTACAAAAAAGCTTGGTTGGCAAAGCAAAAAGCCATTGCACTTGAATATGGCGATTGGGAAGAGTCATATGCGAAACTTTCGTTGTGGCTAACACACATGCAAAATCATTCTCGTGGATCATATTTTCAAATACTACATGACGATTTTATTGTTGGGAACACGGTTAGTCGCAAACATCGTCAATTTCAAAGAGTGTTTTGGACTTTTGGTTAATGTAAGGAGGCTTTCAAGTTTTGTAAGCCAATCATACAAGTTGATGGCACACATTTGTATGGAAAATACCAGGGGACCCTCTTAGTGGCCACATTACAAGATGAAAATGGTGGTGTCCTTCCTCTAGCATTCGCCGTGGTCGAAGGTGAGACGTTAACAGCGTGATCATGGTTTTTGGCACACTTGCGTGAACACGTCACAGATAAAAATGGTATTTGTCTCATCTGATAGTCACGCGAGTATAAAGTCTGTTGTGGCTAATGAAGCACTTGGTTGGCAACCTCCCCACGGTTATCATGTTTACTGCGTTCGACACATAGCAAACAATTTCAATCGCAAATTCAATAATGCCAAACAAAAAGAAATGTTGAAGAAATTAAGTAAGATTTCATTTATCATGGTCACGTAAATTTAAGTTTCATGTATACTTCAAATTATTGTTGCTAACTAATTTCATGCAGGCTACACTCCTTGCAAGCATATTTTTTTTTATCAAAATTTAGAAAAATTCCGTCAACTGAGTCACACCATAGCAACATGGATTGATCGCATTTCAAAGGAAAAATGGATCATGGCTTATGATAGAGAAGGACGTCGATATGAACACATGACAACGAACCTCTCAGAATGTATAAATAAGGTATTGAAGGATTGTCGCAACATACTGATAACAGCGTTGGCCAAATCAACATATAGTAGGTGTCGAAAGTACTTTGTTGATCATGGACGCCAAGCCCAAAGACAGTTAAATGAAGGACAAGTATATTGTTCTAAGCTTGTTAAAGAACTTAGAAAAAATCAAGAACAAGCTTGTTCACACATCGTTCGCGTGTATGATATCCACCCAACAAGGTTTGAAGTAGAGGAGACCTTCAATCCTATAACACAACGTGGCGGACAAAAGTGGACAGTTAACTTGAATGGTCATTATTGTCAATGCAGAAAGTATTTTGTGCTTCACTATCCATGTTCACACATTATTGCAGCTTGTGGTTACGTGAGCATGAACTACTACCAATATATAGATGTTGTTTACACAAATGAGCACATCTTAAAAGCTTACTCAGCACAATGGTGGCCTCTTGGGAATGAAGCGGCTATTTCTCTTTCTAATGACGCATGGACACTTATCCCTGACCCAACTACAATTCGTACGAAAGGTCGGCCATAATCAATAAGGATAAGGAATGAGATGGATTGGCTCGAACCATCTGAGCACCGACAAAAATGTAGTAGATGTGGGGCAGAAGGGCACAACAGGCGTCGATGTCCAATGCAATCTGACCGCGGGAGTTGTTCATTTAATTGATTTATGTATGTTACACGAGTGACTTGTATTGGTTTAAATTCTCTTCAATGTATTTACTTTGTGGTCTTCAATGAAATCGTTAGTTAGAAACTTTACTTATTTTGGTTTGTGTAGTTTAGTTATTTTTTTAACATTACTTATTTTGGAATGTAGCAGTCTCTCAATGGCTTGTGTAGTTTAACCCTAAGCCCTATGCACAAAACCCTAACCCAAGAACCATAACCCTAAACGCTAACCCTAATTCCCACATTTGGATTAAGATGCACATACCTCCGATTGATTTAATTTTGTAATCGATGGCGCTGCACATCTCTCTATATAAAAAAGCAAGCACGGTAGGTCCCCGTGCATACGTGCTGCACTGTCCAAAGTCACGTAAAAATTACAGGTACCTTAGGGAAACTTTGCTACTGCTTTTATCAACAAATAGGACACCTCCTATGAATCTAAGGATCCATGCACGGGTAAACCTTTGCAGTTGTTGTACGTCACCGTCATGGTTATTTAATTGTGAAAAATGTTGAGCCAACCAATTTAATTTAACCACACTGCCTTGAAGTTCACCTTCCAATGGTCTGACTCCTAATAATTCTTCACACAAATCATCCCATTCAAGATTTGTTGGACCAATTAATGGTGCTCCATCAACATAGAGACCTAATAATACCGAGACATCTTGAAGAGTAATCGTACACTCTCCGCATCTCATGTGAAACGTATGTGTTTCAGGCCTTCATCTTTTAATCAAGGCACTAATTAATGCCGCATTTATTTTTAAGTATCCCATCTTCATTATCCAGTAAAAACCACATTGCCGAAGTAGAGGAATAATTTCCTCTGGTATTTCTTCTTCCCCTTGATACATGGGGACAACTCATCTGATGTGTAATTTCTGATCTTCTTTCTCATTCCAAACATGTTCTGAAACATGCTTAGCTTGCATCCATAATACGTCACCATCAATCGGGTCAGACTTAATTTGTATTTTGATGTACATGACGATGAAGATGTCATTGATATTGCAAAATAAAATATAATATAATAAATTCACAAAAAAATTTATACATTACTTGTAAAGAAAAAAATTAACTACATTTACAAAAAATTAATTAAATATATATACCACATAATTAAAATTTGAATAAATAACAGAATATATATATTTGAATAACAAAATATATTATACAAATAACAAAATTTAAATATATTTTATAAATAAATTAAATTACGTGCAAACATAAATTTAATTAAATAACATAATTTATATATTTGCGGCCAAAAATTAAAACAATATATATACAAAATTACAACAAACTAAGGTATCATATAACTAGCATACAAAATTTAAATAACATAGTTATTATTTAAATATATTTAAATAATAACTTACACTACCTATAAACTAAAATATTTTAGATACCCACCAAGCACAAAATTTAAATATATAACATAATTTAAATATAAAAAATTATTTAAATATATAAAACATTATTTAAATATATTTCATAAATAAATTAAATTACATGCAAACACAAATTTAAATAAATAACATAATATATATATATATAATATATATATATATATATATATATATATATATATATATATATATACAAAATTAATACAAGGTATCATATAACTAACCTACCATAGAAAATTTAAATATTTTTAACTAAAACTAAACCTAACGTACAAAACTAATATCATTTAAAACTATAACTAAAACTAAACCTACCGTAAATAACTTAAATTATCAAACTAAACCTAATTTACCATTTAAAACTAAAACTAAGTAAACACAAATTTAAATAAATAACATAATATATATTTACGGACAAAAATTAATACAATATATATACAAAATTAATACAATGTATCATATAACTAACCTAGCATAGAAAATTTAAATATATTTAACTAAAACTAAACCTAACATACAAAACTAGTATCATTTAAAATTAAAACTAAAACTAATATCATTTAAAACTATAACTAAAAATAAACCTATTGTACAAAACTTAAATTATCAAACTAAACCTAATTTACCATTTAAAACTAAAACTAAGGTAAGATAGAAAACTAATAACTTACACTACTAATTTACTATATCTAAAACTCTATACAAATTTTATAATATCTAAAATAACTAATTTAATTATCAGAATACAAACAATTAAACAAATAAAAAAAATTAAACAAACTTACCAAGTTTTGAGAAAACTGGAAGTGGAAGAACACGTTCTCCTTCTGGGAAAACTTCACTCCAACACCAACAACAACTGCTTCTTTCTTGCGTTTAAGTGAATGCTCATTTACGGGGAAGGGATTTATGGACCTCAAATCGCCACTGAAGCCTACGATTTCCTCCAACCAAATCGCCAGTCAAACCTGCGATTTCCGCTTGCAGCACCCTACACTGCACCCTGCTTTTCTTCTATTACGCCTGCAACCCTAGCCTGGAAAAAAGCTCCCCCTAGCATAACTCGCCAGTCAAACTGGCGAGTCCCATGCATGGTCAAATTGCTAGTGAGACTGGCGAGACCAGTGCCACGTGTCGACGCCAGCCCAAACTCGCCAATGGGGCTGGCGATTTCCATGCAATTTATGTAAAAAATAGACCCATGCAGGAATAAGTTCCAAAACAACATCATTTGCAAAAATAGTTTTGAAAAGTAGCCCCTTTTGGGAAATTTGCCCACAATCTCCTTTAACAGAAATATAACAAACTCCTAGAATCTGCTTCAGTGTTGTCAATAGTGGATAGCAGAAAATCGCAAAAAGCTGAAAATCCACTATAGAATATAGCAGATAGTGTCACAGCCACATAACGGAGGACACATGGCGATTGAAATAGAATATATATAACAATTAAATATGTATTAAAAAAAGCATGCTATATGAAAAAAAAACTGGACAAACATTAACATAATATCATCTCAAAATTTAAATTGTTCAAGACAAAATATGTTCATTCTCCTCTGCCCCTTCTCCAATATGATCAAAAAATGCTATAAATAGCTGAAAGCTAATTAGCTAAACATGTCCTAGTGAGGCACATAATCAAAATAAACTAAAATCTAATTAGCTAAACAAGTCCCAATAAAGCATATAGTCAAAAAAAGCTAAAAGCATACACAACTTTTTCCTTGTCCTCGAGTACAATATTTCCATCCAGGATTAGTGCTAGTAGGATTTGATGATCCCTCATTTGCCATACTATGATTTTTTTAAAAATCAGAATAATAAGAAGGTTGGGATGAAGAAGAAGGGGGAGTATTAAACAAAAGAAAGAAAAAAAAAGTTGTTACCTTCCCTGTAAAAAAAAGAGGTTGGACGAAGGAGAAGAAGAAGCCTACGTGGTGACCAAGAAGGCTACATGGTGACAAATGAGAACTGTTGGGCCCAAGTCCATAAGTAAAAGGTAAAAAGAATAGAGTATAAAATAAAATGAGTTTTAACTTTTAACAAATTCATCAAGTAAGGCTACTGTTGGGCCCTTGTATGCATTCTACAAGCTCAAAAAACTGCAATCCGCACTGACCCAAATCCACATCCATTCTGACCCGGTTTCCTCTTCCAGCATGATGAACCCTAAACGTGTCGTCGCCGTTGATGCAGTTTCTCTTTGGATTCATCCTCATCGGAAACTAACAATGCAACAACTATGACCCAACACGATTCTGCGACGCATAAGGGGCCAGCGATCACAATTTTTGCGGAGTCCGCAATGTGATGGCATCGCGTTGCACTATAGTGTATAGTGCCGCAATAGCTGCTATTTGACACCACTGATTTGTCTAGATGAGATATTATCTATATTTATCTATCATTATTAAAAAAAAAATAAGGAACATTATCACTAGCCAGGCCTAATAATAGATAATATCGCATTATTAGCACAACGGTTTAACCAACTGATTTAATAAGTCAATTATGTTATAAAATAATTAATGTCGCTATATATAATATTAAATTTTTTAATATATATTTAATACGCATGTAAATTTAAATAATAAATTTTGTGACAATTAATTTTGATATAATAATTAATATGTTTGCATATATGAATTTTTATGAAACCTATGATTTTTATTTAAAAATTATATATGTAAAATAATACATTATTAAATCAAAATCAAATGTAATAAGGTCAAAAAATACATTAGTAGATTTATGTTAATAAACATAAGATTTTTATTTATAATTTATATATGTAAATATATTAATTATTATATCAAAATTAATTCTCACAAGATTTATTATTTAAATTTACTTGCACATTAAATATACATTAAAAATTTTAATATATAGCTCAACTGGTTAAAACATTGTGCTAGTGAAAGTCACATATTCGAATTCTACTTGGACCATTAATTTTAAATTAATTCGTAAAACATATTTTTGAAAAAAAAAAGTTTGGGCCACTTACGGATTGGGCTAATCTATATAAGACTTACAAATTGCCCAATCCATATCAATGTTACACAAGGACAAAATGGGTATCACACACAATTACTGGGTGTACCAGCAATATTAGGTGCACATACCAAATGACATATGACAGGCAATTGAAAGTGTGAGAGTGAAATGGGTTTGGGCAGCATTGTGGGCTATGTGAAAATCTGGGCTTTGATTAGGTGAAGACTGAAGTGGGCAAATGGTTGCTAAGGATTGGCTTTCTTTATTTGTTTTTATGGTTGAAGGAAAGGATTGTAATTGATATGTAATGATGAATGGGTTGAAAAATTCACACGTGAGGTGAGTTGGTGACTTGGTGGAGTTGCCACGTTTGGGTTTTGAGGAGTGTAAAAATTGGGCCACGGTGATTTAGACTTTCTTTTCTGTGGTGAAGATGTAAGTGTAGAAAAAGGGAAATTATCCAACGGGTTTCAAACGAGGGTAGGAAAATTTGAATGGGTGACAATTGTATTAGTGAGACCAACAAAGAGACGTAGAGAAAGAATAGAAGAAAAGTGGGGTGGCCAACTGATAGAGTGACACGTGCGTGAACAAGATTAATGGTTGGTGTAAAAATTTGAATAAACCGTTGGGACGGGAGGAAAGAGAAACGTGGGGTTGCTGTGATTTTGGTGAAGGATGGTGGAGTGTGGTTCGGGCAAAGGCACACCCTGCAGGCCAACAACGGTGCGACCACAACCATGGCGGGTACTCTTACGCGCATGATGATGGAATGTGCGAAATCAATCTAGTCGACGCAGTTGAAAGGCTAGCAAAGGTGATGAAATCCTACCCCCCAAGGGTATTGGATAGAAGACTCCAAGAGGCTTGGGCTAGAGCTACTAAAGAAGGCCCTAGGGTTCTCATGAACCTTAGGGTAGATTTTTGAGCCCATGGGTCAAGGTTGGATTCATTCTTCTTTGTAAATGTTAGAATTGGTTTTTCCTTCTTTTGGGCCTTGTATTTTGGCCATTCTAGTAGTATAGGGTTTTAGCCTTGTATTTCAGGACATTTTGAGTAGTCTTTGTAATAGGGACTTTTTTTTTATATTTTCATGTATTTTGGCATGGGGGTAAGCTTAGCTATTATAGGGGATGTGTGTAGCTAAGCTCTAGCTTCTTTAGGAATCTTCTCAAGGAAGATTCTCAAGGAAGTGAGCTTAGTTATTAGAGGGTTGTGTGTAGCTAATGTTGGATCGAGTGGCCTCAGAATAATTAAGAAGGGGAGGTTGAATTAATTATTCCTAAACCTTTACTAATTAAAAAATTACTCTTTTAAGGCTTTTACTTTTGTTGTTAAGAGAATATGGAGTAGAAGAGAAACTTAACGTAAAAGCGGAAATTAAATGCACAGCGGAAAATAAAAGAGTAGGGAAGAAGGAAACAAACACATAAGAGTTTTTATACGGGTTTGGCAACAACGCGTGCCTACATCCAGTCCCCAAGCGACCTGCGGTCCTTGAGATTTCTTTCAACCTTGTAAAAATCCTTTTACAAGCAAAGATCCACAAGGGATGTACCCTCCCTTGTTCACTTTGAACCTAGTGGATGTACCATCCACTAGAACTGATCCACAAGAGATGTACCCTCTCTTGTTCTCAGTCAAACCCAAGTAGGTGTACCCTCTACTTGTACCACAAAGGATGTACCCTCCAATGTGTCGAGACAAAGATCTCAGGCTGTTAAACCTTTGATACTTTGTGAATGGGGATACAAAAGAATTCTCAGGCGGTTAGTCCTTCGAACACTTTTGTATTAGGGAAACGGAAGAATCAAAAGAATTCCCAGACTGTGTCGTTTTGAATTCTTTGACAAGGGAGAAGGGAGACACAAAAGAATTCAGGCGGTTAGTCCTTTGTTCTTTTGGAAAAGGGAGAAGAGAGACACAAAAAGAATTCAGGCAGTAGTCCTTGGCGAATTCTTTTTGGCAAAGGGAAAAGAGAATGAAAAGGATGAATAGCACAAGTTTTCAAGGTTTAGAAAACCATAAAACTTTAGAAAGCTTTTGGTACAAAGAAGAAGAAGAAGTTCAAAGAGATTCAAGGCTTGTAAAGGATTGATTGAATAAGTGTAAAAGTGTTCAAGATTGTTGAAATGTAAAACAAAGCCTTGCTTTTATAGACTCTCCATGTCTAGTCAAGATGACCATTCAGAAGAGTTATAACTTTTAGAAAAACTTAAAACCCATTTGAAAAAGTCAAAACCTTTTTGAAGAGTTACATCTTTTGATTTTTTTCAGAAACAGTCACTGGTAATCGATTACCAAATAAGTGTAAACGATTGCACAAAGCTTTTGAGTGAAAGGATGTGACTCTTCATTTTTAAATTTGAATTTCAACGTTCAAGGGCACTAGAAATCGATTACCAAAACATTGTAATCGATTACAGCCTTTTGAAAATAATTGGAACGTTGTAAACTCAGGTAACGATTACAACAATATGGTAATCGACTACCAGAGAGTAAAAACTCTTTGGTAAAGGTTTTGTCAAAAAACCATGTGCTATTCAAAGTTTTGAAAAAACATTTTAATACTTATCTTGATTGAGTCTTTTCTTCATTCTTGAATCTTGAGTCTTGAATCTTGATCTTGATTCTTGAGATCTTGAATCTTGAATCTTGATTCTTGATTCTAGGCTTTCTTCTTGAGTCTTGAATTCTTCTTGATTCTTGAACTCTTGACTTGTTCTTGATTTACTTGAGATCTTCTTTGATTCACTTGAGTTGTTCTTTGATCTTTAAGCTTTTTGTTCATCACCTTTGTCATCATCTTTTGTTGTCATCATTGTTATCATCAAAACACCTTTGAATCACATTCACCACGAAGCCTTGCTTCTACAGCTAAGCTCTAGCTTCTCAAGGAAGTTTTCTCAAAGAAGCTTCTCAAGGAAGTTTTCTCAAGAAAACTTGTCAAGGAAGCTACCTAGTCTATAAATAGAAACATGTGTAACACTTGTTGTAACTTTGATGAATGAGAGTCTTGTGAGACACAACTCAAAGTTCAACTTCTCTCCCTTTTTCTTCCTTCAATTTCGTGCTCCCCCCTCTCTCTTTCTCTCCCTCTTTCTTTTCCTCCATTGAAGCATCCTCTCCAAGCTTCTTATCCAAGGCTCATCTTGGTGGTGAAGCTCCTTCTTCCATGGCTTATTCCTTAATGGATGGCGCCTCCTCTCACCTCTTTTTCTTTGTCTTCCGCTGCATCTCCATGGTGGAAAATCACCATTAAAGGACCCCATTTAAGCTCAAAGATCCAGCCTCCATAGAAGCTGATGGAAACTTGCTCGTGGGGCTTCTATGGAGGCTGGATCTTTGAGCTTCAATGAGGTCCTTTAATGGTGATTTTCCACCATGGAGATGCAGCGGAAGACAAAGGAGAAGAGGAGAGAGGAGGCGCCATCCACTAGGGAATAAGCCTTGGAAGGAGGAGCTTCACCACCAAGATAAGCCTTGGATAAGAAGCTTGGAGAGGATGCTTCAATGGAGGAAAAGAAAGAGGGAGAGAAAGAGAGAGGGGGGAGCACGAAATTGAAGGAAGAAAAAGGGAGAGAAGTTAAACTTTGAGTTGTGTCTCACAAGACTCTCATTCATCAAAGTTACAACAAGTGTTACACATGCTTCTATTTATAGATTAGATAACTTCCTTGAGATGCTTTCTTGAGAAAACTTCCTTGAGAAGCTTCTTTGAGAAAACTTCCTTGAGAAGCTAGAGCTTAGCTACACACACCCCTCTAATAACTAAGCTCACCTCCTTGAGAAGCTTCCTTGAGAAGATTCCTAAAGAAGCTAGAGCTTAGCTACACACACCCCCTATAATAGCTAAGCTCACATCCTTGAGATGAGAAGCTAGAACTTAGCTACACACCCCCTATAATAGCTAAGCTCACCCCCATGACAAAAAACATGAAAATACAAAAAAAAAGTCCTTACTACAAAGACTACTCAAAATGCCCCGAAATACCAGGCTAAAGCCCTATACTACTAGAATGGCCAAAATACAAGGCCCAAATGAAGGAAAAACCTATTATGATATTTACAAAGATAAGCAGGCTCATACTTAGCCCATGGGCTCAAAATCTACCCTAAGGCTCATGAGAACCCTAGGGCCTTCCCTTGGATCTCTAGCCCAATCTACTTGGAGTCTTCTACCCAATGCCCTTGCGGGATTGGATTGCATCATTCCCTACACCTTGGAAAGGATTTGACCTCAAATCCCGAGGTTCTTCATACTCTGGGCTCCTTCCCTCAACACCTGTAAAAAGAACAAAAACATATGTATTAGTGGTGTTTGGTATGTTGAAGTAAGGTAAGGTCTGAAAACCCATTTCCTTGGCATCTTCCCATGAAGGAACATGGTTTCTCACCAACTCAATGAGTGGTGCTACAAGTATAGAAAAATATGGGAAAAACCTTTTGTAAAAGATTGTTAAGTCATGGAAGCCCCAAATTTTTCTTATACTTGGTGGAGTAGGCCACTCAGGAATGACCTTTATTCTCTTAGGGTTCATGGGAACCCCTTGATCACTATTTGAAAAATTAAGAAAAGTAACGCAATAAAACATACCTTTTTCTGTATTTTCATATTGATTATTCCTACCAAAAAGTATGACAAACCTAAGGTGTCCCATATGAGTACCTAAGTTTGTATTGAAACTAAAAATAAGAACAAACCTACCTAATGGGTTCCTATGTACACACACCATGAAGATGTTAGGTGTACGAGTGATTTTACAAAAGAGGGTTGCACCACTCAAAACATTCATCATACCACCTATTTTAGGGACTTGGTACCTAATAATATCTATTTTGGGCACCAACAAAGCACAAGGATTTAAGCTCTTGCGAACCAAACCCTCATCCAACAACTTCTTTACTTGAGGAATAAACTCAAGCCCAAGAGGTGTGGCAATGCTAGCAAGTTCCTTTTTACAAAAGAGAAAATGTGGAGGTTGTCTAAGAGGGAAAATTTCTTTAATGTTTGTCTTTATTGTAAAATGAGTTTTCTTCTTAGCTAAACTCTTGGAAGAGACACTTACCTCCTTACACTTCTCTTTAACCACTAATGGTTGTCCTTCTTCTTGGGGGTAGATTTCTTCACTAGATTCTTCCCCTTTTGCTTTTTCACTTTCACTAGAGGAAGGTGAAGTAGTAGCCTCATCTTGGCTACTATAAATGTCTTGGCCCCTCATAATCATGGTTTTTGTGGTGGGGCATTGAGAAGTAATGTGTCCTCTTCCAAGACATTTAAAGCACTTTATAGAGCTAGTTTTCTCTTGCATACTAGCCTTAGGGGCTTACTTTTCTATTGTCTTCCCCTTATCATCTTTGGGCTTAGAAGGTATCACCCCTAAGATGCCTTGACCTTGGTCTTTCTTTGGATAAGAGTGAGAGCCATAAGATTTTGAAGTAGACTTCTTTTTAAGTTGCTGCTCTATCCTTATTTCCCAATCTAAGTTAGCCTCTACATTGTCCTTCCCATGAAAGTATGAAAGGTTAATGTTAGCCTCTTGAGGCTTTCTTTCCTTTTCTCTTCTATGGGAGTGAGGTCTAAGATGTGACCTATGCTTTCCTTCGTAATAGTCACGAATTTCTTCACTTAGGCTCTTGCAAGAGTTATGACTACTATAGGAGGCATACTTTTCTCTTTTCATTTCTTTCATTATTTTTCTTCTTTCTTCCTCTCTTATTTTATTTCTTTCATCTTGACTTATTTCTTCCACTCTTTTTTTTCCTTTTTCTTTTCTCTCTTGTTTTTCTTTCCATGACTTGAGGGAACTCAACTCATCTAAGATTCTAGATAAAGGGTCTTTATGACTAGTACCCTTGCCATTAACACTAGATGAATGATGACTCATGTTGGTTCCTAAGTTGTGGTTCTTTCTTGTTGGAGGTTTGAAAACAAAAGGTAAAGGAAACTAGGGTTGAAACTAGCCAAATAAACACTAAAAGAGGTGTGAAAGATAAGGTAAAAAAACTAATTGGTAAAAGGAAAGCTATCTAGGTGGTTTGACAATGGAAGGTAAAGGAAATAAGCTATGAAAGTAAGCAAGAAATGTAAACTAGGTGAATCCTAAGAGTGTTTGGATGAACACATTCAAGGTTCCCAACAAAACACTCACTATCCTAAGGAAAAATTGCCTAAAATTATTACACACAAATGGAAGTTTGGTAACCTATTGGAGGCTCCCAACACACTTCCAATGAAAGGCCTTTTTGTTACAAAACTTGAAAGCAATGAAGGTAAGTAAATTGCAAATTACAAAATTACAAAACGGTCCTCAATTTTGGTGGTTGTTCTCTCTTTGGTGATTCACTCAATTTGGAGTGCTTCTTAGTCCCAATAGCTCTTAAGGTGGTTGGCCCCTTGCTTCTGGACTCAAATTCTTCAAGGGATGGCACCAATCCTCCTTCCAATTCCCTATATGGCAACCCACAAACAAGGAAACAAAGAGACAAGCAATAACCAAAGACCAAAAAAAAATGAAATGAAAGGTAAACCAATGGAGTTTTAACAAGACAATTTTTCAAGGATTATTCAACAATTAAAGCAATGAAAAGGACATAGAAGCAAGCTATGACTCAAAGAGAAACTTAGAATGGCTCTAGAGTAGAGTAAAAAAAACAGAAAAAAAGACTCAACAAACCTCTAGCTTTGGCACTTGTCTTCACACTAATTTTCAATTGAAATTTCCAATTATAGAATAAATTTTGAGCCAAAACAACAAGCACACTTCCTTTTCACCTTTTTTTTTTCTGGATACTGATTTTCCTGCCAACTTGTGTGATTTTTAGTATTTTTTCCTTTTATCCAAATCACTTGTTTCTTTTTTATAACTTTTTTCTAGATGTCTAGAAAATTCAGTAAAAATTTCAGCTCCAAATTCGAAGTAATCAATTCTCAGTAATTTTTACAAGTTTGTATGTCCAAGTTGCCAGCACCAGCGATTTGTTTCTTTAAGCATGGTATATTGATTGCCTTGGGCTTACTTTCAACCTTCCTATGTATGTTGAACTCACTAGGATTGTTTACCACAGTTTTAGGAGTTCAATATTCACTTAGGATCAACATTTCAGCCAGCAATTCAATCACCAAAACTCAAATTCACAATAGACACAATCATAAGGAAACCTAAAAGTTCAAGAAAAGGTTCACAATCAAAGACTCTCTAAGAATTTTGCATGAATATGTTAAAGACTAATTAACATGAAAGATTTGACTCAAATAAAATAATAGGCTAAGAGAATTCCATACACTCATGAACAAATGAGTTAGACAAAGAAACAAGAAAAATAAAATTCAGCACAACATAAGAAATCTTATGTGACAAGTTTCATGACTAGACATGACTTCTATGACAAAACTACAATAGGTGAACAAGTCACTCTAGATTTTTGAGGTTTTCTTCTACTTTAATATTTTTGTAAGAATTTTATGGTTTAGGTTTCAGCCACAAAAAATAACAAGACAAAAATCAAAGGAACCTAAACTCAACACAATTCATGGTTCAAGAACAAGAATAAGAAATTTGAACCATAGAAAATCAAATCTAGCTTCTATAGCAAGTTTAATCGGTGGAAACTCTAAAGAATCATGTTAAAAACATTTATCACAAGACATGTGAGGAGATACATGGAGAAAAAATGAAGAAACAACAATGGAAGAGAAGGTAAAGCAAAAAATTAATGGAGGTTTAAGGAGCACCTACTTGAAGCTCTTGTGCTCTGATTACCACTTGATGGAAACTTGCTTGTGGGGCTTCTATGGAGGCTGGATCTTTGAGCTTCAATGAGGTCCTTTAATGGTGATTTTTCACCATGGAGATGCAGCGGAAGACAAAGGAGAAGAGGAGAGAGGAGGCGCCATCCACTAGGGAATAAGCCTTGGAAGGAGGAGCTTCACCACTAAGATGAGCCTTGGATAAGAATCTTGGAGAGGATGCTTCAATGGAGGAAAAGAAAGAAGGAGAGAAAGAGAGAGGGGGGAGCACGAAATTGAAGGAAGAAAAAGGGAGAGAAGTTGAACTTTGAGTTGTGTCTCACAAGACTCTCATTCATCAAAGTTACAACAAGTGTTACACATGCTTCTATTTATAGACTAGGTAGCTTCCTTGAGAAGCTTTCTTGAGAAAACTTCCTTGAGAAGCTTCTTTGAGAAAACTTCCTTGAGAAGCTAGAGCTTAGCTACACACACCCCTCTAATAACTAAGCTCACCTCCTTGAGAAGCTTCCTTGAGAAGATTCCTAAAGAAGCTAGAGCTTAGCTACACACACCCCTATAATAGCTAAGCTCACATCCTTGAGATGAGAAGCTAGAACTTAGCTACACACCCCCTATAATAGCTAAGCTCACCCACATGACAAAAAACATGAAAATACAAAAAAAAAGTCCTTACTACAAAGACTACTCAAAATGCCCCGAAATACCAGGCTAAAGCCCTATACTACTAGAATGGCCAAAATACAAGGCCCAAACGAAGGAAAAACCTATTATGATATTTACAAAGATAAGCGGGCTCATACTTAGCCCATGGGCTCAAAATCTACCCTAAGGCTCATGAGAACCCTAGGGCCTTCCCTTGGATCTCTAGCTCAATCTACTTGGAGTCTTCTACCCAATGCCCTTGCGGGATTGGATTGCATCAGAAGCCCCACAAGTAAGCTTCCATCAAGTGGTAATCAGAGCACAAGTGCTTCAAGTAGGTGCTCCTTAAACCTCCATTAATATTTTGCTTTACCTTCTCTTCCATTGTTGTTTCTTCATTTTTTCTCCATGTATCTCCTCACATGTCTTGTGCTAAATGTTTTTAACATGATTCTTTAGAGTTTCCACTAATTAAACTTGCTATAGAATCTAGATTTGATTTTCTATGGTTCAAATTTCTTGTTCTTGTTCTTGAACCATGAATTGTGTTGAGTTTAGGTTCCTTTGATTTTTGTCTTGTTATTTTTTGTGGCTGAAACCTAAATCATAAAATTCTTACAAAAATATTAAAGTAGAAGAAAACCTCAAAAATCTAGAGTGACTTGTTCACCTATTGTAGTTTTGTCATAGAAGTCATGTCTACTCATGAAACTTGTCACATATGATTTCTTATGTTGTGCTGACTTTTATTTTCTTGTTTCTTTGTCTAACTCATTTGTTCATGAGTGTATGAAATTCTTTTAGCCTATTATTTGATTTGAGTCAAATCTTTCATGTTAATTAGTCCTTAACATGTTCATGCAAAATTCTTAGAGAGTCTTTGATTGTGAACCTTTTCTTGAACTTTTAGGTTTCCTTATGATTGTGTCTATTGTGAATTTGAGTTTTGGTGATTGAATTGCTGGCTGAAATGTTGATCCTAAGTGAATATTGAACTCCTAAAACTGAGGTAAACAATACTAGTGAGTTCAACATACATAGGAAGGTTGAAAGTAAGCCCAAGGCAATCAATATACCATGCTTAAAAAAAAATTGCTGGTGCTGGCAGCTTGGACATACAAACTAGTAAAAATTACTGAGAATTGGTTACTTCGAATTTTGAGCTGAAATTTTTACTGCATTGGTTTAGCTTTCATTTCATTTTTTTTTTGGTCTTTGGTTATTGCTTGTCTCTTTGTTTCCTTGTTTGTGAGTTGCCATATAGGGAATTGGAAAAGAGGATTGGTGTCATCCCTTGAAGAATTTGAGTCAAGAAGCAAGGGGCCAACCACTTTAAGAGCTATTGGACTAAGAAGTACTCCAAATTGAGTGAATCACCAAAGAGAGAACAACCACCAAAATTGAGGACATTTTGTAATTTTTTAATTTGCAATTTACTTACCTTCATTGCTTTCAAGTTTTGTAACAAAAAGACCTTTCATTGTAAGTGTGTTGGGAGCCTCCAATAGGTTACCAAACTTCCATTTGTGTGTAATAATTTTAGGTAATTTTTCCTTAGGATAGTGAGTGTTTTGTTGGGAACCTTGAATGTGGTCATCCAAACACTCTTAGGATTCACCTAGTTTACTTTTCTTGCTTACTTTCATAGCTTATTTCCTTTACCTTCCATTGTCAAACCGCCTAGATAGCTTGCATTTTACCAATTAGTTTTTTCCCTTATCTTTCACACCTCTTTTAGTGTTTATTTTGGCTAGTTTCAACCATATTTTCTTTTACCTTTTGTTTTCAAACCTCCAACAAGAAAGAACCACAACTTAGGAACCAACATGAGTCATCATTCATCTAGTGTTAATGGCAAGGGTACTAGTCATAAAGACCCTTTATCTAGAATCTTAGATGAGTTGAGTTCCCTCAAGTTATGGAAAAAAAACAAGAGAGAAAAGAAAAAGGAAAAAAAAAAGAGTTGAAGAAATAAGTCAAGGTGAAAGAAAGAAAATAAGAGAGGAAGAAAGAAAAAAATAATGAAAGAAATGAAAAGAGAAAAATATGCCTCCTATAGTAGTCATAACTCTTGCAAGAGCCTAAGTGAAGAAATTCGTGACTATTACAAAGGAAAGCATAGGTCACATCTTAGACCTCACTCCCATAGAAGAGAAAAGGAAAGAAAGCCTCAAGAGGCAAACATTAACCTCTCATACTTTCATGGGAAGGACAATGTAGAGGCTAACTTAGATTGGGAAATAAGGATAGAGCAACAACTTAAAAAGAAGTCTACTTCAAAATCTTATGGCTCTCACTCTTATCCAAAGAAAGACCAAGGTCAAGGCATCTTAGGGGTGACACCTTCTAAGCACAAAGATGATAAGGGGAAGACAATAAAAAAGCAAGCCTCTAAGGCTAGTATGCAAGAGAAAACTAGCTCTATAAAGTGCTTTAAATGTCTTGGAAGAGGACACATTACTTCTCAATGCCCCACTACAAAAACCATGATTATGAGGGGCCAAGACATTTATAGTAGCCAAGATGAGGCTACTACTTCACCTTCCTCTTGTGAAAGTGAAGAAGCAAAAGGGGAAGAATCTAGTGAAGAAATCTACCCCCAAGAAGATGGACAACCATTAGTGGTTAAAGAGAAGTGTAAGGAGGTAAGTGTCTCCTCCAAGAGGTTAGCTAAGAAGGAAACTCATTTTACAATAAAGACAAACATTAAAGAAACTTTCCCTCTTAGACAACCTCCACATTTTCTCTTTTGTAAAACGACACTTGTTTGCACTGCCACACCTCTTGGGCTTGAGGTTATTCCTCAAGTGAAGGAGTTGTTGGATGAGGGTTTGGTTCGTAAGAGCTTAAATCCTTGTGCTTTGTTGGTGCCCAAAATAGGTATTATTAGGCACCAAATCCCTACAATAAGTGATATGATGAATGTGTTGAGTGTTGCAACCCTTTTTTGTAAAATTAGTCATGCACCCAACGTCTTCATGATTGATGTACATAGGAACTCATTAGGTACGTTTGTTCTTATTTTTGGTTTTAATACAAACTTAGGTGCTCATATGGGACACCTTAGGTTTGTCGTATTTTTTTTGTAGGAATAATCAACATAAAAATACAGAAAAAGGTACGCTTTATTGCATTACTTTCCTTAATTTTTTAAATAGTGATCAAGGGGTTCCCACAGACCCTAAGAGAATAAAGGTCATTCCTAATTGGCCCCCTCCACCAAGTATAAGGGAAATCGGGGGCTTCCATGACTTAACAAAGTTTTACAAAAGGTTTGTCCCATATTTTTCTATACTTGTAGCACCACTCATTGAGTTGGTGAGGAACCATGTTCCCTCATGGGAAGATGTCCATGAAAGGGGTTTTCAGACCTTACCCTACTCTAACATACCCAACACCACTAATACATATGTTTTTTTTTACAGGTGTCGAGGGAAGGAGCCTAAAGTATGAAGAACCTCGGGATTTGAGGTCAAATCCTTTCCAAGGTGGAGGGGATGATGCAATCCTACCCCCCGCCCCCAAGGGTATTGGATAGAAGACTCCAAGAGGCTTGGGCTAGAGCTACTAAAGAAGGCCCTAGGGTTCTCATGAACCTTAGGATAGATTTTTGAGCCCGTGGGTCAAGGTTGGATCCATTCTTCTTTGTAAATGTTAGAATTGGTTTTTCCTTCTTTTGGGCCTTGTATTTTGGCCATTCTAGTAGTATAGGGTTTTAACCTTGTATTTCAGGGCATTTTGAGTAGTCTTTGTAATAGGGACTTTTTTTTATATTTTCATGTATTTTGGCATGGGGGTGAGCTTAGCTATTATAGGAGGTGTGTGTAGCTAAGCTCTAGCTTCTTTAGGAATCTTCTCAAGGAAGCTTCTCAAGGAGGTGAGCTTAGTTATTAGAGGGGTGTGTGTAGTTAAGCTCTAGCTTCTCAAGGAAGTTTTCTCAAAGAAGCTTCTCAAGGAAGTTTTCTCAAGAAAGCTTCTCAAGGAAGCTACCTAGTCTATAAATAGAAGCATGTGTAACACTTGTTGTAACTTTGATGAATGAGAGTCTTGTGAGACACAACTCAAAGTTCAACTTCTCTCCCTTTTTCTTCCTTCAATTTCGTGCTCCCCCCTCTCTCTTTCTCCCCCTCTTTCTTCTCCTCCATTGAAGCATCCTCTCCAAGCTTCTTATCCAAGGCTCATCTTGGTGGTGAAGCTCCTTCTTCCATGGTTTATTCCTTAATGGATGGCGCCTCCTCTCACCTCTTTTCCTTTGTCTTCCGCTGCATCTCCATGGTGGAAAATCACCATTAAAAGACCCTATTGAAGCTCAAAGATTCAGCCTCCATAGAAGCCCCACAAGCAAGCTTCCATCCAAAGGATTATAGAGATTCCATGGATTACAACTATGACGACACTGTGGGCGATGTTGTGGAGGACGATGGTTGTGTGGGGAACGAAGATAGTTTGGAGGGCCATGGAGATGCAGAAGATGACAACTCCATGGAGGATGACATTGACGACACAGAAAATGATAGCTACTTAGAGGGTGGCATCAGCAAGGAAGACCGAGAATGAAGTTGCAAACAGATTCGCAGAAGACAACTGTTGAGATTGCTTACGGTGGCTGCTTTGTTAGAGCACGCTCTATTTCGAGTGTCTTCTCGTGACTCGCTGCTCGACTGGTGCAGATGCCATGATTGGTGACGTCGCGGTGGAAGGTTGCAAAGCTGGTTGCGAATCTGGTTGGTTGACGTGGAAGGGAAGCGACGGTGATTTGGGAGATGATGGAGTGGTAGTGAGAGCCGATAACCGAACAGGATGACGTCGAGCATAACGGCTAACTCCTGATTAGTGGATAGATCCTGTGTGAGGCGGAGAACCGCATCTTCCAGATGTTCAGTGGCTGAGTTACGAGAATTGTGGTCAGCGGTGGGTGCAGTGACCAAGAGGGATAGTGGCAGTAGATACAGAGAGCGCGGCTGATGAAAGCACCATTGATAAGAGAAGGAATTTACTCTACTTCTACTCCTAGCATTCTACAACTAAAAGAGGTAAAGTAACAATTCTGATATTCTTCATTGATGCCATTTCATCATGATTACACAAGTATATATGGACAAATACTCAATCTAATATAACAAACTCCTTCTAGAATCCGTTAGATGAGATATTATCTATATTTATCTATTATTATTAAAAAGACAAATAAGGAACATTAATACTAACAATGGGCCTAATAATAGATAGCACTATTAATTCTCTACTGGACCTAAGATGTGAGATGGATCGTAACATTATTGTACCATCACTTGTTGCCTTTAGAAGGTTTTTTAATACCTTCACAAAAACAAAGTCAAAATACAGGAAAACCAAGTTGACCTTTCAGGAAAAAGTAAATCTCCCTCATTCTGGGAGAGAAAAGCTCATCACCAAAAACCCTATGCTTACCCTTAAATGAACCTGAAACAACAAAAAATATAAACATACGCAGAGAAAGACATACTTGACACTACACAGCGGCCACATTAACATCCTAATCTCTGTCATTGTCTTTATTTTTTTCTTGATCCGCCAATGTTAATTGTTAGTTGTTAGTTTTTTGATTGGGGATTCAAACCCATGACCTCTCCTCCCCTTCCTTCTTTCAACACCAAGCAAACCTTAAAACCCCTATCTGTCATTGTCTTTGTCTAACCTCAAATGTAAACAGCAAGGTAAGCCAGTTCTACCGCAACCTCATGAACTAATTATACTGGATAATAGAAATGGATGATCCCAGTTCAGCGATCTAAACTCTAAATTGTCCCTTACCCATAATTTTCAAAGTACAAGCTTCACAATATTGTTAATATTGTTACTAGCAACAGTGCATTATTTCAGTAGAGCACAGCACAGATCCCCCCTTTGAAAGAAACCATGAAAGATGCAATGCAGCCCATACTAATCTCACTCAAGTAAATAAATAAATAAAATAGTGAAACTGATAAATGATTATACGATTTCTATTGATCTTTACCTACAGTAAAATAAGTAAAGCATTGACAACAAAGAGAGGCATTAGGAAATAGATTGAGATCACAAATGCAAGATTACTATGCACGAATTATAGAACCACTACTAGAAATTGATTGCAGAGAGAGAATGAAAAGTAAAAAGAATAATAATTTTTTTTACAGAAGCTGAAACGTACTTGTGGGTGTTGTTGCTTCTGCTGGGGTAGCTTCTTCTGTTGCTTCGGCTTAACCATATCCTTGTCCTAAATCGAAAAAACCAGAGATTTCTTACGATGTCTGTCTGAGTCCTAGAACGAGTGCAAAGTAGAAGAACTAAACCAAACCCAACTGGCTAATGTTAGGTGCACCAGTATTATTACTGGTGCACCCAACATTTTTTTGAAAATTCCAGAAATGCCCCTTGGTGTATTTTCTTATTTAAAAAGGTTGGTGCATAGTGGTTGCCACTGTTGCAATATGCTTAATTAATATCAATCAATAATTGTTGTCGGTAATTTGTGCTAATCACTACTTATATTCTGCTGCATAATTATCAGTAATTGAAAATGGTCCTTAAGTCCTCGTCCCCACACACTTGATGAACATTGAAACTACACATCATCATCCTTCTTTGTATCCTTCTCAACCAGAATCAGTCACTCAGTTTCTCTTTTTATAAACTAAACAGGAATATATAGTACGATGATGCAGAGATTCATAACTGAAAGGTCAAAGAAACAGTTAACAACGGATTCCACTCTTGTGAAAAAGGTTCCAGTATCTGCTTACACTCCTCTACTCCTCCTTCTCATCCTCCTCACCATTGCCTTCGTCTCTTCCCTCTGGGTAATTTGCTTACACTTTACACTCGTTTTCTCCATTTACTCTTAATTGCAGTGCTTGAATATGTTGTGCAATGCATGGAGTATTAGTATATATATTGCTTAATATTAACGCCATATGTATGTGTATAATTTTTATTTTTTTTATCAATAAATTTTATTAGCAGAATTCTTACATTTTCCCTTAATCCTCTGATCCATCTTATATCTCCCATGTATGTGTACCAATAACATGTTCTTATTGAATCGTTCAATTTTGATTAGATTAATTTAATTGAATTGCGTCTCTTGTAGTCTACACTTTCTACAACTAACACTAAACCGACAATTATTGGCAAGAAAACCTCAGTGGCAAATGTTGTTTCTGCAAAGGATAGGAAAAGCGAAGAAAAATCCAGTAGCAGGAAAAGGTTCGAATTAGAAGCGACATTAAACTGTAGCAATAATGGGAAGCAAAGATGTTCAAGTTATCCGACAAGTGGGTTGTTTGAAAGGGAGGAGGGAGGGGTGTGTCTGGAGTACTTCCGGTGGATCCAGGAGGATGTTGGGGCATGGAAAGAGAGAGGGATAAGCAGGGAGATGGTGGAGAGAGCGAAGAAGAGTGCACATTTTAGGTTAGTGGTGAAGAGAGGAAGGGTGTACGTGGAGAGGGATAAGAAATCGATACAGACACGTGAGGCGTTCATGATGTGGGGCATTATGCAGCTTCTGAGGAAGTGAGGTCGCGGAAGGAAGAAGAAGCGAAACAGACGAGGCGTGGAAGGAAGAGAAAGTGCTGGGTGTACAAATATTTTAAAAAATTTGACAAGGGTATTTAGTTATTTTCCATTTAAGTGCTGGGTGCACCAGCAATAATGCTGGGTGCACCTAGCATCACCCAACCCAACTCCTTTTAGCCATCATTATTTTTGGGCTACAAGCCCATGGGCTTCATAAATTTTCCAAGGGAGCTACTATTGGCCCTAGTGATTTGCTATTGGCACTACCCATGTGTGCTCTAAACAAAATCTTTCAAAAATTCCCTTTTCACATAAACATGATTCTGTTGGGAAAAATACATAATGTAATCATGTTTTCTTTGCGTAATAAGGAGTGCAAGAAACACACAATAGAAACAAGATTTCATTGTATATTTTGCCACAAAATCATATTTTCATCGTGTATTCTTTTGCACCCGTTTTACACAAGGAACATGTTTCCATTGTCTATTTTTTTTTAATTTTTCTAATTAATTATAAATTAAATTTATCTTTTTTAAAGTAATTAAATTAATTATAATATAATTTACCATTTTTAATAGTATTCAATATCTTTTTAATTAAAATTGCATTAATTAGATAGAAATTACCATTAATAAACATAATCAAATTAATTATTATAAGAATTACTTTTATTAATAGTAATAAAATCAATTTGATAAATTTTTATCATGATTAAGTTTATTACAATTAAAAATGGTAACATAAGTTATCATTAATTAAAATTTAAATAAAAAGATGATTTATATCACAATTAATTTGATTACAGTTGAAAATGATAATGTGTGTTGTTGTTAATACAATTAGCTTCATAATTAATATAATTTTTTTCATAAAAATTGAACAAATGGAAATATGTTTTTGTTGAGTTAAAAGGGGATGCAAAATAATTACACAACAAAAACATGATTTCATTGATAAAATACACAATGAATGACATTTTTGTTGTGTATTTTTTTTTTGCACTTCCTCTTACACAATGAAAACATGATACCCTTGTGTATTTTTCCAACATATTCATGTTTCCATGAAAAAGGAATTTTCAAAAGAAAAAAAAAATTAAGACACTCATAGGTAGTGCTAGTAGCAAATCTAGTAGTGTCAATAGTTGTTCCCATTTGCCAATGATAAGTTAACTGGGCCCAAAATGTGGCATGCATAAAAGAATTTGAAGTGTTGCTAGGTGCACCCAACATTCTTTGAAAATGGCAAAATCGCCCCTGCTAATTTCTCCCCTTACGGATCAAGTTGATCCGTAAAAGACTTACGGATCAACTTGATCCGTAAGTCTTAAAAATTAACTTACGGATCAACTTAATCTGTAAGGGGTATTTCTGTCTTTTTATGGTTAGTGTTGGGTGCACCTAGCAGCACTTAAGAATTTGTTTCTAGCAAATAGGTTATAGTTTAGGTTTAAAAATCTCCCTAGGTTTTTATTCATGTTTTCATATTGATTCATGTTTTTCTTTTTGTATGCGTAAGGAGGTTGGAGGCATGGAATTATGCCATTTTTATAACTTTAATTTGGCTATGTTAGAGAAGCAAGATTGGAACCTTTTGACCGACCATGATGCTATAGTTATTAGAGTTTTCAAATCCAAATATTTTTCACAATGGACCTTTTTGGGGGCTCAGCTAGGCGATAATCCAAGTTTAATTTGGCATAGCATCTATACTTCACGGGTTGTCATCAATGAAGGCTCCAGATGGTGGCTTTAAAATAGTGTTAAAATAAATGTTTGGAACAAAACTTGGTTGAGATAAAAATTCTCTTTTAACTTTAAATTCAATCGAAGGATGGGGGACTTAGCTTGTTAGTGATCTCATTGATGAGGTGGAGGCAACTGCACTTCTTCTTGCTCTAAAATGGATTGATCTTATAAAGTCGCAAAATGTGATTATTGAATTATATTACAAGCAATTGGTTGGTGCTCTATCCCATTTCAGTCCTAATTACATTGAGTGTGGTTCTATTGTGACAATTTGTAGAACTTTTCTTAGTATATGTCGAAACACCATGGTTCATTTTATCAAGAGGCAAGCCAACCAAGTTCTTTTTACGATAACATCTAGGTTTCATGCTAGTCACCAAAATTTTTAGTATTTACCATCTTGTATTGATTTTATTACTATGAATGGAATAATATAGGTTATATATATGTTAGGTTCTCTAAGAAAAATATAAGTTAGGTTATAGTAAATTGTACACCAAATCATAGCAACATCATTGAGCTTTTATCAAATTACACATAATTTCATCTTTTTTATGTCTTTTACACTAACCTCCTTTAAGTTCGAAATTTTTACACTAACACATCATTATATGTTAAAAATATTACACTGGCATTCTCTTAATACCCCCACAAATCTTACATTAACAGCCATACAAGGGAGGTGAATGTAATGGTTAAAAAAAAATAAAATACTTGTATAATTACACAAAACTTCAAGAGATCATTGATTTGCTCGTTGTATATAACAGGCCAAAGAAGACTTGGAACAAGAAGACAATATTTACAAGAAAATAACTTTCAATTTCTTATATTTATAATTTGGATATTCCATAACAATAGAAATTTCTTTATAATTTTAATGTTTATTTTTAGTTAAAGTATTTTATACATTTTATAACTTTATTGCATTTCCAAACAAGTTATATTATTTTAATTTTTTAATGGACTTTTTACACCTTTAGAAAATTTCAAATAGGTTCCTACTTAAGTATGGTAAAAATATCTATATACCTATAACTACTTACCCTACCCTAATATACAATTCAATACATAAAATTTGAATTCAAAATCTCTTGTTAAGCTGTAACAATCTCGTACTAATTAATCTACATATTTGGTGGTTGGAAATTTTAGCTTTACTTAATTTATCGTTAGGTTTTCCCAAACACATAAATGGTAGGGTGGGTTTAAGGATATAAATACTCACCTTAATAAAATTTAATTTATTTATACTGACATTAAATCATAAAATTGAATTTATATATTTGTATAAATAACAAAATTTATATATTAAACTTCCTACTTTTTTAAGGTTTTTGACATTTATTGTTATGTATCAATTGATCAATGACAATGCGTTTATTGTATAAAGAAAAATGGGAAAACAATACTCATACGGAAAAAAGGTAAGACTCTTGTTATCTTATCCCATTGTCATATTTAGAACTTGTTAAAAAATTATTAACTTTTGTTAATATATAAGAACCCGTTTAAGAATTTACATAATCAACAAAAAATTATTTAATTATGTTTATTATTACTTTTATTCATATATATATATATATATATATATATATATATATCACTCTTTTAAATAATCTTCATTTATTGAAAAAGTTAGTTAATTTAATTAATGATATTAAATTTGTTAATACTTTATATTTTTTTAAAAGTATCCTTAAAATTATTGAAACTTGTCATTTCTCTTTCTACTTAATTATTTTTCACCTAATTAATTCGCATGTCTTAATCATCTTCTTCTCATACTCATGAAAGAGAGAATAATAAATTTATCTTATTTTATAGCAAATTATTGTTTAATGAATAGAAAAATTATAAAGTAATAAGGGTATTTTGATAAATAAAAAATAATTGATGTAGTATACCATTTGAAAGATGTCTTATAAAAAGTGATAATCATATTTCTCAACAAGATACATTTATTGTAAGCCCACCTATCACTAAAGTAGATTAAAAGGTCACTAGAAGAAGAAGTTGAATAGTGACACTTAATTGTCTATGATTTTCTCTGCAAAAGAACACCCAACTTTTGAAATACCAAAGATATATCATAGTTGTAACTTGCATAAGCTTCATTGAGAGCATTTTTTATCCCTTGACAATACTTTTTGTAAAATGATTTGTTTGAGATAAACACACCAAAATACTATCATATACTGCTTCAAAAGCTACTCAAGATATCCGAGTCATGGTAGGTAGAGTCTGTTTTTCTATTTTAAACGAAAAAGTAGGTGTTGCTTCTGAATGTGAAAAGAAAATTGAGAAAGCTTCAAATTATTTTATATGAATGATATAATCTTATAAAAACAAAGCTTCTCAAAATAAAGATGCAAAAATAAACAAATTAAAAGTAGTGGGAAGGATACATTACACACATGAATTATATAGGTTCACCTATCCTTGGGTTAGGTTCAATGCCTACACCTATAGGATTTCCACTAACATAAGAATAAGTCATTGTATTCTTTCTTTATTGAAGCCTTCTTGAGCTCTTATACCTCAATATTCTCTAAGCCTCTACAGGCTCCTTATAAGTATTCTTTCGAAAAGTCTCTTTAGACTTTAGCTCAAAATTCTATAAGCCTTTGCAAGCTATCTACTAAAGTATTCTTTCAAAAAGTCTCTTCAAACTTTGAACCCTTAGTAGCCCTTGCTACTTAACTCTTACAGAAACCTATTATGGTCACTTATAACCCCCAGAAGTAGCAATTCCCTAATTACTCTTCTGAGGTTCCCTATCCTAAACAAATTCCATTTATAGGCAAGTACCTAATACATTTCATAGGGAAAACCCATCTATAAACTCCCCTTAATAAGATGTTTACAGACTCTCTAGGGCTAGATAGATTTGGCTCTTAAGTTCTAAAGAGTCTGGGCTAAGGAAGTCTAGTATCAAAAGCTAATGATATAAATCTATAATATGGCTTCTGACCTATACATTCTCTATACTATTTTCCTTCATAGCAAAGAACTCTAGTTGCACTTTAATATCCTTATATAGACCCCTCGAAGATGACCATTGCTCCTTGTCTTGAGAGTCTTAGAGGCCAAGGAGATCCATAGTGAGTTGTCTCCATCACATATATAGTTGGATCATTCTTCTTTCTTAGCTGGAAGAACTCACACACCATTTGAATTTTGAAATTGTACCGTTGTTGCTTGTCATTTTTAGTTGTTCGTGACTTCTTCTTTCTCCAACATAGTCATGAGTTCTGCTACTCTTCATAGAAGTGAGCCTTTTGCAAAATGGTGTTGATCCTTTTGTGACTATTGCAAATGTAAGATACTCATTTTCTTTTACATGGTTGTCTTGTTAATGTAGGACTTAACTCTTTTCTTTTCCAAATAGATTCATTATACCAAGAGAGCCTATCATGACAGTGCATCAATACACAGTTGCATGGCATTGCTCTTCACAACTTCTGGTGTGTGCTTCTCGACTATGTGGACATGTTTGTCTGTACTTGTTGTCTTCTGCACTGCATCTTTTGATCCTTAAGTCATGTATAGCTTTTGATATCTATCCCTTGACTTAAACTACCTCCAGAATCATGCTTATAGTCATATACAATTTATAATATTTGCACTTTGACACAGAACTCATGATCCCTTTCTGCATCTAGTTTCTTGCTTCTGAAGTTGGACATGCTTTAGATTTAAAAAAACCTTTGATGTAGGCCAATGCTTCACACATTTTCTCCATGCTTCTCTGAAAACACTCAAGACAAACCATTAGTAGCATATTGGGTCTCTTAGGCATCCTCTAATGTACAATAAAGTTCTTTCATTAGTCATGTGTAAAATAGTTAATAATTTTTGTTGGTATAGCACCGGCTAAAATGTTAGCATGATGTATTGCTAACATGGCTATTGATATAACAATTAATTTGGTGGAAAAAATAGAAAAAGACTTAATTTCATTTTACGTTTTCCTCACAATCACACTAATTGATTAATTTGACATGTTGATGTGAAAGGCAAAACAAATTTACATTATTAAAAGTGAGATTTAAACCCTCACTTAACATTCCAATATTTATGAAACAACTACTATATTTTATAAAACTTAGAAGGATGACAAAAATTACACATATATTTACTACTACTAAATAAATAATTCAATATCATTAAACTAATAATAAAGCATGATTAAAAGTTAAAATTTTATAAATTATAGTTATATTTAAAATGTTTCATAATAAATTATTTAAAATAATAATTATGAATAGAAATTAAGAGATAAAATATTATATATATATTACAAACAAATTTTATTATTTTTAAATAATATTTTTTAAAATTTTTATCAAACAATAATATATATTTATAATTTAATTTATTTACATATCTATTTTTTTTAATATTGGCGACAATAAGATTTTAACCTTCGTACAAATTACTCAAATCTCATTAATAATACTAGGGGATTACCATTCGTCTCATAAATTTGAATATGTTAAAAATATATTACCAAAAAATTAATTATTACAAAATATAAATATACCTAAACATATATACAAAGAGATATTAATATACACTTTAAAAATTTTATTATATTTATTTATTACTGTAAAAAAATAGTTTATACAACATATATCAAAATATTCAAATTAAAATATATTAATGCCATAAATGTAAATCCACACATACAAAATAATATAAGATATACATAATTTTGAAACATAACAACAAATATTCTATTTTTTTTTATCATAACTCTTTATATATTTTCTTTATTTTTTTCCTCTTATTTTTGTCTTCTAGCCAGCCAATTGTTTGTGAGATACATTTCTCTTCCGACCTTGAATACACATATCTAAACAGGATGATGTGTACACCTTCAAAAACAAAATGGAATTTAGTTCCAATAATTTGTATATTTTTCTTTAAATAAAATTATTTTTAATGAGTTTTTTTAAACTACAGGTGTCTTTTACATGAGGACAATCATGTTTGAGTTGGGTAGAAACTATTATAGGCGATAAAACTCTTCCTCTAAGTATTTAACATAACTGCATATTCAGGACACGAACCCGAGACCATTGGTTAAGCTAGAAAACTCCACGTAGTTGATCCATGCACTTGGTGGTATTTTTAATGAGTTAAAATAATGTTGTATTGTTTTTTGTTTAGAAATATATTTTTTTAAAGAAAATTCTTGAAAAAATCTTTGTGAATCAATCATAGATATTTTTTACTAGGAAACATCATAGATGATTTTCACACATGTAAAAAGAATGTTATGGCAAATTATGTATGTAATTAATGTTTTAGAATGCATATTTTTCAAGACATGTAAAATGCTTTCAATTGATAGGTGTATATTTTTTTCCTTTATTTTTCATACCATACTTTAAGTCTTTGTTTGGTGCCCTTGAAAATAAACAAAATGATAGAAGGGAACAAAAAAATGTGTAGTACAACTTCTTTTCCTTCATCTGGTTCCAAATTTTAAAGGTTGGAAAGAACTAATGTTACATGGGGCCCACATGCGGAAAAATGGATCAATAAAAAGAAGTTTTTCTCTTTTTATTGTTATTTTTTATTTTAATTTCAAGGGCCACAAATGTAATTAATGATAAGGCACAATTGTATTGAGTGTTTTAGACTCTAGGCATGTGTGTATAGATAGTTATATCTTTTGTTTAAGCCTAAATCTCATAAAAGTGCATAGTGCCTTGGTGTTAAAAATTTTTGAACTAATACTAGTGTAACCGATTACATTGATATTTAACTAGTTAATTTGTTCTTGAGTGAATTTTGGGAAATGATCTAAAGACTTGGAAATCAGTTACACACAAAATAATCAATTACACATAAGCTCAGTGTAACCGATTACACATTGTGCTAATAAATTATAATGGAAACCTCTATTTTCTTGTTCGATATCAAGCTCTTGCTTTAAACGATTATATGTCGAATTAATTGATTAAATGCATACGAAGAACAAAATAAGCAATTACACTTGGTTGGTAATCGATTATTCTTGTTACAATTTGAATTTTTATAAATAGGCACCCTCTAGCTCTCGTCACATATGTCTTTTTGAAAACCTAATTTCATATGTGATACAAGAAGAACCTTAGAGGTGTGTTCCATAATGTTTTGATCCACAAACAACATGTTTTGGATTGCTTATCAAAGATCAAGGCTATGTGATGCATAAAATATGTTAGGCTTGCACGAGGGCAAGTGTACCCTACGCAATAGTAATAGTAGACTCGAAAGTCCGAATATCGAACCTAAAGGACAAGTTATATTCCCAATTAGTCAAGTTTATTAAGCTAACAGTAGAGATGATTAAAAAGAGGATTTAAATATTTTTATGATTTTGGTTTTTATAAGAAAACAAACAAATAAATATAAAGAGAGGTTTTGAGTTATAATAAGAGTGACCAGGAGTTGTGACTCACTAGTACCAATTTTTCCTCAATCCTAGTCCTAATGAAATTTCTTCCCCAATTAATTATCGATTCCCAAAATCAACTGAAGCTTATTATCAAGGTCAAAAGTCGCTCTTTGCCTTACATTAATACCCCAATGATCATTGTCAGACCCTAATTTCGTCCGGGGACTATCATTCGTTGATCTTTTGATTCTTGTTAGTCGACTTATGACATTGAATGCTAGTTACAGTGCAAAGCAAGGAACCACCCCTTACTTCAGGGCTAAGGTTCAACTCGCCTGGGCGAGCTGCAACTGCCCCAAATTGGCCTTTTGCCTATAAATAGGCATCCTAGGGGGGTTTTTAAAGGGTTAGAAGGTTCAACATTGAAGGATATTGAGAGAATTGAGAGAGAAGAAGAAGAAAAAAGAGGAAACGAAGCCGAGGTGCACATTCATCTCAAGTCTTTGGAGATGTAGGGTCCCCCTTGTTATTATGTGCACATTCATTTCCTCCATCTATCATCGGTAATCTCTTTTTTCTTTGTAAAGTTTAATCTTAACCGATCACTGGTGCCGCAAAGTTGTCTTCAAAGAGATTGAAAGTTAATAAACCTAACCAAAATAAAACCAATTCATAACTGAATTTCTCTATCAAAAAGTCACTTGATATCGTTTCGAGGTCCAATGCCTTAACGACCCTTTTGTTTTGTCAATTAAAATAAATCTTTCAAAAGCATAAAACTAGTTCAACACACAAACATTCAGACTTAAAGAACTACGTAGGTCTGAATTCCTCATTGCACCTGAGGATACGTAGGAGCAAGGGCACCCCCTTGTCGACCCCAAAAAAATATAAAAATATAAAAAGGAAAAATAAATAAATTTTGAAGTCACGTTATGCACATTCGATTAGAGGCTGCCGTCCCTTGTGACGTGCGAGTGAGGTGCTAATACCTTCTCTATGCGTAAACAACTCCCGAACCCATATTCTCAAAATTCTCAGACTATGCGTAAACACCTCCCGTCGAAGGGTAGGTTGTGACAATCATGGATCTATCAATTTAAGCAAAAGGATAAATCAATTCTAGGGATAATTAATTAAAGATTAACTAATCTATTGGAGATTACCCAACTCAAGACTAGGGATGAAGAACAATGCCATAATTCATGATGAATTGATGAGTTAAAGGGAGGATTTGCCACTTGAATTAGCAACTCAAGATAAGAATCAAAGAAATGATCTCAATAACCAAGAGAGGTTCTAACACACCAAGTTTATCCCTTTCAATAAAATGAGTCTTAGTCTTCTCAAAGTCAAATATAGGCTATTTATACTAACCCCCTCATGAAAGACTCAAACACACTAAAAGAGGTCCAACAAGTAATAAGGTCAACAAAGGCCCAAATACAAAATTACATATAATAACTTGTTCTAAAATTTGGCTCAAATTTAGCCACTTTAAATCCAATCTCTCTACTCCATGCTCCCCAAGTGTGTTGAGCTTCCTCTTGAGTTCCTCTTCAAGCTTCTTGGAGCTTGACCTTGTCAAAGGCCCCTTCACTTCAAGCTCTTCCATTGGTGGACCTCCATCATCCCCTCCTTGAAAATAATCTGCCTAAAATTTGAATCAAATGTACCTTCATCACAAAAAGATAAATCAATGACACTAAAAGTGTACTCACGATAATCAAGGGACAAATTAATTTAATATGCATTGTCATCTATGTGCTCCAAAACTTGAAAAAGCCCATCTCCTCTAGCTTGAAGTTTAGATTTCCTTTGAGAAGGAAACCTATCCTTCCTTAAGTGCACCCACACCTAATCATCGGGATCAAACACCATCTTCTTCCTCCCCTTGTTAGCTTGTATAACATATTGTTCCATTTTCCTTTCCATTTGATCCTTCACCTTCTCATGCAAGTTCCTAATAAATGAAGCTTTGGAAAGTCCATCTCTATTCAAAATTGGGCAAAGGAATCAAATCAAAAGGAGACAAAGGGTTAAAACAATAAACAAATTCAAAAGAAGAATGAGAAGTGGTAGAGTTGGCCACCCTATTATACTCAAATTCCACATGGGGTAACCAATCTACCCAAGTTTCTAAATTACCTTTAATGAAACACCATAGGAGTTGATAAAGAGTAAGATTTATGGTTTGCCCATCGTTTTGGGGGTGACATGTTGTGGATAGAATAATCTTGGTGCCAAGCTTTCCCCCACAAAGTCTTCAAAAAATGACTTAGGAACTTAGAATCCCTATTCGACACAATGCTTTTGGGCAGTCCATGAAGGCACACCACCTCTCTAAAGAACAAGTCTTTTACCACACAATCATCATCCACTTTATGGTAAGGAATGAAGTGAGCCATCTTTGAGAACCTATCTACCACAACAAAAATAGAGTCCTTGCCTCTCTTGGACCTTGGAAAACCAAGTACAAAATCCATGGATATGTCAGTCCAAGGAGATGTGGGGATAGGCAAAAGGGTATACAAACCATGGCTTATGACCTTAGATTTAGCTTTATGACATACAATGCATTTGACAAAATATTTATTAACATTATGTTTCATTTTTTGCCAAAAGAAATGATCATGCAAAATGCCTAAAGTCTTGTAAACCCTAACCCATCAACCTCCCTCATGGGCTTCTCTAATCAACAATTCATGCAAAGAACTCTTAGGCACACACAAAATTTTATCTTTAAAAATAAAACCTTCATGCTTAAAGAATCCATTATGAGTAATTTTCTCAAACAATTCAAACAACCTAGAGAAATCATCATCATAAGCATACAACCCCTTGATGTGATTGATTGAGCATTTGTAGTTTAATATTTTTATATTCCTCTTAGCTTAGTTGAAATCTCTTTGACCCTTATCTTCTCACCTTAACTCAGTTTTGGTCTTAGTCAAATGATTGAACTTAATTGAGAATTGTAGTTAATTTTAAGATTTTGTGCTTACTTGACCTATCTTCCTTGTGCAGGGCTTAGAGGACACTACTGTCATACGCTAATTTCGTCCGGGGGCCATTGTTTGGTGGCATGCAACCTTTGCTTGACCGCTTCGAGGTACTTAACACCCATCGTTAGGCAATCCGGGGGTGTATTTAGTAAAAAGGGGTGTGCAAATAGCAACCAGACCCACTTGGGCCTTCCAGGGTGTTCCAACAGAAGGTGGTGCCTTCTGGTGGAAGCAACCCAGCTCGCCTGGGCGGCAACCACCTCCCTCTTTTCCCCTATAAATAGGGGAAAGAAGGCAGAGTAATTTCGTTCAGCCCTTCTGGTATTTAGGATTCTCTTGAAATTAGTGAGAAAAATTGTTTCCGTGAAGAAAATCCAAGCCAAGGCGCTTCCGTAACTCTTCCGAGACGTTTATGTGAGCGATTTCGTGAAGATTCTTCACCGTTCTTCACCGTTCTTCATCGTTCTTCGTTCGTTCTTCATTCGTTCTTCGTCGTTCTTCGGTCTTCAACAGGTAAGTTCCCGAAATCGAATCTTTCAATTCATTCTATGTACCCTTAGTGGTCCCCACTTATTTTGCATGCTTTTATTTCTATTTTGTTTATTTTCCGTACCCCCTTTTGACGTGCTTTAACCATTTATTTAAGCCATTTTTCTCGCCTAATAAATAATAAAATGAATTTCCATCGATCATTTGAGTCGTAATATCGTTTAATCTCTGTTAAAATAAAATCCAATGGATCTTTCACGCCGTAACCACGTTTAAAACCAAAAGAGGCAAAATAATAATAAAATAATCAAAATATCTTTGAATAAAATAATCAAAAAAAATCAACCGGACATTTTTCTTTGGAAGTTTACTTGGATGAATTGACTAATAACTAAAGTGAAACTAAGGCTAAAATCAACTCACAAATCAAGCTTTGTCCGCAAAAATCACTAAAAACCATTTTAAGGTCCAACGCCTTAAACGATCCTCTCTACTTTTATCGGTTAACATGGACCGTTCAAAAGCATAAAATCAACATGTAACTTTACCGCTTTTGCATGAACTACGTAGGTCTGATTTCCTCATCGCAATTGAGGATACGTAGGAGCAAAAGCCCCGCTTTTGTCGGCCACCCCAAGAGATCGTTAATGGTCCAATGCCTTAACGTTTCTCTCCTTTCAAAAACAAAGAGATCGTTAATGGTCCAACACCTTAACGTTTCTCTCCTTTCAAAAGAATCAAAAGATCGTTTAAATGGTCCAATGCCTTAAAATGACCTTTTGTTCAGTCAAAATCGATCTTGCGGAAAAAGATCAAAACAACTTAACCAATGTTTAGTTCTCGAAGAACTACGTAAGTCTGATTTCCTCATCGCAATTGAGGAATACGTAGGAGCAAGGGAAACACCCTTGTCGACCACAAAAAGATAAAAATACAAAAAATGCATAAAAAGACATAAACATAAAAAAGGGGAAAATAAAACATTTTGAAGTCATATTTGCACACTTGATTAAAGGCTGTCGTCCTTTGTGACAAACGCGTGGGGTGCTAATACCTTCCCCGTGCGTAAAAACAACTCCCGAACCTTTCACGATTAAAGTTCGTAGACCACACCTTTCCGATTTTTCCGACGTTTTCCTCGAATAAACGTTGGTGACGACTTCGCGCATTTGCCTCCCATGGAAGACGCACCCGTGAGCCCTCGCGTCGCCCTCCCGCCGAATGGTAGGTTGCGACAACTACAAAACTCCAAATGGAGAGTGTGAGTAGTCCCTGGAAAGCTGAGGTAAAGATATTCAATTTTGTTACAAATAATCTTTGGCCAATTCTGCCATTTCGAGGGTAAAATTGAGCTTGAAATTCATAACCTCTGCACTTGAATAATTGGGTTGAGTTTGGGTTTTATTTTGTGTAATTAATTTAATTAGTTAGATTAGATGGGCCTAATCAAGACCCATCCCTTCCTTCTGAGTAGTCACTCTATATATTAGTGGAATTTCGTTAGTTAGTGAGTTAGTTACTTCATTTTGTAAAAAACAGAATTAGTTACTTGTTGTGCAAGATTTCTCTTTTCTCTCTTTTTCTCTCAACTGTTCTTCATTCTTCTTCCTCTTTGTACTTCTATTCTTCCATTTTCCTGCACAAAATTTCATGGCTTTTCCATTGGTGATGATCATGGAGGGCTAAAAAATTAATCAATCCAAGGATCCACTCCAAGCAAGGCTGAATTTGAGTTCTGATTTAGTATCTATTATCTTTGTGAATGTTCATCTTTCTCTTCAATCCTATTTTCGATTTTCATGATTATGATTATGCTTAGGATTGAAAATGGATTAGGTTATGGATTTAGTTCCTAATTTCAAAATTTAATCAGAGATTGTTTGGATGATTTTCCAACTAAATTTGTGATCTTGAACAATTTAAGGATTGATTCGATTGAATTTTTCTAATGCATTTGACTAAACTTTCGCACTAAACATCATTTGTAGTAACAGTGATAATTCGATTTGCATTATTTTGGTGAATTGGATTGATGCTATTAAACTTAAATTGTATTATGTGTCATACCCTAATTTCGTCCGGGGACCTTTGCTTGATGACATGCGACCATTCTTTGGTCCTTGTGAGGTGCTTGGCACCCATCATTAGGCAATTTATGAAATTCCAGGACATGCCGAAAAACCAAAAAAATGTTGATGCACAATCCGTAAGTTTCCGTGACACATCGGAAATCAAATGGAAGCATCGTTGCATAATTAAGTGAGGTTCCGTAACATTCCGTAAGTCAAAGAGGGGATGATTATGTAATCCGCAAGGTTCCGTAACATTACGGAAAGAAAACAAGTATCGTTACGGAATTCGTAAGTTTCCGTAACTTTACGAAAAAAGAATCACCAAAAAACAGCAGAGGGGGGTGTACTTAGTAAAAATGGGGGTGCAAATAGCACCCAGGCCCATTTGGGCCCTCCAGAAGATTCCTCCAGAAGGCGGTTGCTTCTGGAGGAAGCAACCCTGCTCGCCTGGGCGAGCTGAGCTCGCCTGGGCGAGCTGGGCGGCAACCACCTCCCCTATTTTGCTATAAATAGGGGAGGAAATGAAGAAGGAAGGGGTCCAGCCCCTTAGGCACTTCTCTCTCTTTCGAATTTGCTTGGAAAAATTGTTTCCGTGAAGAAAATCTAAGCCGAGGCGCTTCCGAAACGTTTCCGTAACGTTTTCCGTGAGGAATCTCGCAAAGGTTTCAACCGTTCTTCGACGTTCTTCATTCGTTCTTCATCGTTCTTCGATCTTCAACGGGTAAGTACCTCGAACCAAGCTTTTCGATTCATTCTATGTACCCGTAGTGGTCCGCATTGTGTTTCGTGCATTTTTATTCTCGTTTTGTTTACTTTTTATACCCCCTGTTGACGTGCTTAAGCCATTTTACTTAAGTCGTTTCTCGCTTAACTTAAAAATAAAATAAATTTCCACCGAACGTTTGAATTGTATTATCCACTAACTTCGGTTAAAATAAATTCCGACCGTTCGGTCATGCCGTAACCACGTTGGAAATCAAAAAAGAGGTAAAAATAATATAATAATCAAAAAAACATCTTTTAGTAAAATAAAGCGGAAAATCAATCGGACGTTTTCTCTTTGGGATTTCTCATTCTTAATCGAATTGATTAATAACTAAGGTGAAACTAAGGCTAAAATCAACTCGCCTAGTCAAGCTCGTCCACAAAAATAGGCTTTTGAAGTTTGTCATTTCAATTTCTCTCTAAGTAAAATGGATCATTTTTAAGGTCCAACGCCTTAAAATGATCACCACTTAAGTAAAAAAGAATCATTTGATAAGAAAGAACTACGTAGGTCTGAGTTCCTCATTGAGGATACGTAGGAGCAAAAGCCCCGCTTTTGTCGACCACCCCAAGAGATCGTTAATGGTCCAATGCCTTAACGTTTCTCTCCTTTCAAAAAACAAGAGATCGTTAATGGTCAAACGCCTTAACGTTTCTCCCCTTTCAAAATCAAAAGACCGTTTAATGGTTCAACACCTTAAATGACCTTTTGTTCAAATAAAAACATATTTTGCAAAAAGACAAAAACAACTTAACCGAACACTTTGTTCCAAAAGAACTACGTAGGTCTGATTTTCTCATCCCAAATTGAGGAATACGTAGGAGCAAAGGGAAACACCCTTGTCGACCACAAAAAAGGAAAAAATATAAAAAGGGTATAAAGGATATAAGAACATAAAAGGGAACATAAAAATCAAAGTCATGTTTGCACATTCAATTAAAGGCTGCCGTCCCTTGGGACGGGCGTGTGGGGTGCTAATACCTTCCCCGTGCGTAAATACAACTCCCGAACCTTTCACTAAAAAGTTCGTAGATCTCGTCTTTTCCGGTTTTTCCGACGTTTTCCTCAAATAAACGTTGGTGGCGACTCCGCGCGTATTCCTTTCATGGAACACGCATCTCGCGAGTCACGCGTCGCCCTCCCGCCGAAGGGTAGGTTGCGACAGTTGGCGACTCCACTGGGGACTGTTTTTTAGAGAGTTAGGCCATTTAATTTTGTGCAATGTTTTACCGTGACTTACCCCTTTGTTGATTTCCTTTCATTATGTTCTTGTGTATATAAACTCTTTGTTGCTTTTAGTGCGTTTTAAAATGTATGCATGAAGTAAAATATTTATTCATTTGATGCACACAAACACCAACACTATTTGCACACACTGTGAGTGAAAAAGGGCCCTATACCCGGGTTCATGGGAGCATAAGGAGTGGAGGTGAATCTGTGATCATGCTAGGTCTCCGACTTGCTTGATTACAGTGAACCCTCATCTAGAGCTTTTCTCTTTGAAAACCTATTGTTGCTAGTAGTCCCTACTGCTACAATATGTTCTTCAAAGGGGATGATACCTCTAGAAACCATCAAGAGAGATATAGCTACCTTGGGGATTATTGCTAAAAGCCTAGTTAGTTCTCTCCCTTATAGGTCCCTTAAATAGGGGCACGAAGCAAACACGCTGCGTGCCATTTTTCACACTGCCATGCATGAGTATCATATACCCTTTTGCTTATGTTCGGTAAATATTGTCATACTGTGCACATTCCCGCATTGTGTCTTTTGCATAGGCATTGCATATGGGTTCTGTCTTGATCCCTACTGTAAACAAACCAACGGAGGGTCCGTGTCGCCTTCTTAAAAACGTGCGTTGGGGCATTTCGCTACCCCTAGACGTCGTATCTAAGAAGGGGACAAATTCCCCGGACCCCCGCATTCCTAGATTGCATCTGTGTCATATGCATTCCATCATGCATTCATCCATCCCACCCATGAAATATCGGAGTTTTGATTTGCACCAGCTTTTGTCTCACTTTAGTAAGCATGGGAACAAATTAAACCGGCAAGAGGTTCTACCAAGTCAAGGTCAAAAGCCTAGATACCACCAGCATCAAGGAATTAGGGCGGTTGATGGAACCCCTCCAAATGCAAACCTTCCGCAAGACTTACGGAAAGATCTTAGAGTTGACCATAGCAGAGGTGTCCATAGAAGCCATTGTATCACTTACCCAATACTACGACCAGCCTTTGAGGTGCTTCACATTCGCAGACTTCCAATTAGTACCAACCATTGAAGAATTTGAGGAAATTCTAGGATGTCCTCTCAGGGGAAGAAAACCATATCTTTCCTCCGGGTGTCTCCCCTCTTTGAGCAGAATTGCAACTGTGGTCAAGGATTCAGCAAGAGGTTTGGACCGCATAAAACAGACTCGGAACGGCATAGCGGGCCTACCACAGAAGTACCTAGGAGACAAGCCGAGGGGTATGGCCAATCAAGGAGACTGGGTCCCGTTTATGGATGTGTTAGCTTTGCTAATTTTTGGGGTCGTCCTCTTTCCAAACGTGGATGGTTTGGTAGACCTAGCAGCAATCGACGCTTTCCTTGCCTACCACCATAGCAAGGAAAGTCCGGTGGTAGCTGTCTTGGCAGATCTATTTGACACGTTTGACCGAAGGTGCGAAAAGAGTAGCGCACAGATCATCTGTTGCTTACCCGCCCTCTGTGTTTGGTTGGTTTCGCACTTGTTCCAACAAGACACAAGACATCCATGTCCGCTCCTGAGCCATCGCTCGTGTACTGAAAAGAGGAGAATAGATTGGGACCGGCTCTTGGCCGGGATAGGAGGTAGAACAATCAGTTGGTTCCCCCGATGGAAGGAAGGAAAAGAAGGAGTCCTTTTCTCATGTGGAAGATACCCAAACATTCCGCTGGTAGGAACGAGGGGTTGTATTAATTACAATCCCGCGCTCGCTATAAGACAACTAGGGTACCCTATGAGGGGAGCACCGACGGAAGAAAGCATGTCTCCTTTCCTTGTGAGGGATTTCGGCGCACAAAATTCCAAGGCTATGCAAAGAATCCATAAGGCGTGGGAAACCCCGTTAAAGAAAGATCAAGAGCTTAGAGGCATTCGTAATGGCATCATTGGTGGGTACCACGAATGGCTGAAAGTTCATATACGAGGTTTAGATTGGCTCGCCAAGTTAAAAGTCGTCAGCAAAGAGAGTTTTGAAGCACCGGAAGAGGACGAAGAAGTCCAAACTCTCAAAAGCGAGTTAGGAAAGGCAAAACTTGCCAAGGAGAAGTTCAAGTTGGCCGCTACACACGTTCGGAAGGAGTGTGCCGGGTTACGGGAAGAGAATGCAATTACTGCAAGAGCCCTTGAACAAGAGACCAAGAGGGCTCGCAAGGAAGAGTATAGCCGGAACAAATTTCGCGGAGCTCTATGGGGTAGCAATAGTGAACTCAAGTTGCGAAGGGAAGAAAGGGACCAGTCGCGAGCACATGGCATGGTTTTGAAAGAGGAGTTAGTTGCCTGTTCAAGGTCCAAAAGAAGCTTGTCTCAGCGTTTATGCGAGACGGAGACCAACATGCTAGCTATCATCGCCAAGTACCAAGAAGAGTTAGGTCTAGCCGCGGCCCACGAGCATAGGATTGCGGACGAATATGCCCAAGTATATGCGGAAAAAGAGGCTAGAGGAAGGGTGATCGACTCTTTACACCAAGAGGCAACCATGTGGATGGATCGGTTTGCTCTTGCCTTGAACGGGAGTCAAGAACTTCCCCGATTGTTAGCCAAGGCCAAGGCGATGGCAGACACCTACTCCGCCCCCGAAGAGATTCATGGGATTCTCGGCTATTGTCAGCATATGATAGACTTAATGGCCCACATAATTAGAAATCGTTAGGGAACTTGTATGGTCTCTCAGACCTTGACTAGATACGACTTCCTTTTTGAAATAAAATGAGTTGGTCCCATGTTTCTACTCCAAAAAGCTTGTGCAAATCAAGTCACTCCCGCATTTTATCTCTAGCATGCATTGTATGTTGGTCTCGTCCTTTGTCACGGGAAGCCGGAAGGTCCATATCACCTTCTTAATTGTACACATGGGGCACTGCGCCCCCAAATGCGCAAGTAAGAAGAGATAATTTTCCGGGCTCTCGTGTCCGTAAAATGCATTCATATCATGCATCGCATAAGCATCTCTTCATAACATCATAATGGACATATCCTGCATTTGTCCGTTATCATATTCCGGCCTCACATTTTGCATGAGTCATGGCATCATCATGCATATGCGTTCAACAAACTTTTTGATCTGCAAAATTGCATACCATTTGTTTTCATGTTTGCTCATCCTTGCGTTTTCCTCTACAAAACAAAAACAAAAAAGGGGGAAGCGTGAAACTTCACACTACATTCTTAGTTTCATGTGTTAGGCACCACGAGCCAACCATGTTGGGATCATAAACCCGTTTCACTTAAAAACAAAATAATTGAACATGGTACCTAATGCATGGTTAACTAGGAAATGGTGTTTCTTCGGGCATCTCAATTTCATAATTACATTTTCCATGCATAAGCTTAAAGTATGCCCGAGTCATTCATCCCTATGAGATGTTGTTGAAGTATTGGCGATCAGAATTACCATTCCTTGGATTATAGGGTTGAACCAAGCTCACGCTTTTACAAAAAGGTTCATCAAGTCAAGTTGAAATATGGAAGTAACCGTCTTGCAAAATTGGGGCAAAAGATGAATCGAGTCACATCACTGCTTCGTCTACTGCCAAACATATTTAGGATTGTTGATGTCCTTGTTACTTCCAGTTTCACCTTGACAAAGATGTCATAGACCATGTGGAAAATCTAAATTGATTCAACCCCATATCCTGCACAATACTTCAACTATACATCATTCGCATACATCCATGCTTTTCATTGGTTGCATTGCTCATTGCATTCTTTCCTTGAAAAAGAAAATAAAAATAAATAAATAAATAAAATAAAATAAAAATGATCTTAATCATTGTTATCAAAAAGAAAAAAACATGCTTTACGGCATCCTCACCGAACTTGTGCTAGAGCTAGAGTAATGGGTGAAGTAGAGAAGACACAAGAGAATATGAAGGCCGACATGGAGGCCATTAAAGAGAAAATGGCCACAATGATGGAGGCCATGATGAGCGTGAAGAAGATAATGGAAGCCAATGCGGTTGCAATTGCCGCTACCAGCGTTGTTGCTAAGGTGAACCCGACATCCCCATCCGGCATCAACCAAATGAATCATCCAACCTCAGATATGGTAGGCAAAGATTTGGGAAGTACGGGCGGCCCCCATAATGTGCAAATTCAAAACGAGCACGCCTTCCCGCCATATGGCTTGCCTCTCAACTATACGCCACCCAATGTGGCGTACACTCCCAATGAAATCTCAATAACTCCACTCCCATACTCATTAAGAGCCAACAACCTCAATCTGATCATGCACATGTCTCTCGACCCATGGAGGAGACACATGAAATTCCCCACCACGATCTAGCCAACTTCGAGCCTTGCCTCGGATATGCTGCTGAAGGGCAAGCAGTTGGTGGTATACCCCTGCAAAACACTTTGGAGGGCCCTCAGTATCACCCACAACTGCACCTCTTGCATTCCACAGCGATTAAAAACCCTCATGACTATGGCAGGAATGGGAAAGTTGGATCATCTAGAGGAAAGGCTCAGGGCCATTGAAGGAGGTGAAGATTATGCCTTTGCTAACCTAGAAGAGTTGTTCCTAATACCCAAACATGGTCATTCCTAAGTTCAAGGTGCCGGACTTTGGCAAGTACAAGGGGACTACTCGCTCCAAGAACCATCTAAAGATGTACTGTCGGAAGATGGGGGCATACGCAAAAGATGAGAAACTGCTGATACATTTTTCCTGAGAAAGTCTTACTAGGACAACTGTCGCCTGGTATACTAACTTAGGAACCTTCTTGAGTCCATTCTTGGAAGGACCTAATGGTTGCCTTCATTAAGCAGTGTCAGTACAATTCTGATATGGCTCCGGATAGGATGCAACTACAAAAAGTGTGCAAAAAGGGGGCACGAATCTTTCAAAGAATACGCCCAAAGATGGAGAGACTTGGCAACTCAAGTAGCACCCCCAAAAACAGAGAAAGAAATTATCACAATGATAGTAGACACGTGACCGGTGTTCTACTATGAAAAAATGGTGGGTTACACACCTTCAAGTTTTACAGATTTGGTCTTCGCCAGCAAAAAAAAAAAAAAAAAAAATCGAAGTGGATCCAAAAAGAGGCAAATTTGATCATCCTACTAGGACGACTGAGAAAACTGGGGCAAAATAAAGAGGGCGAGGATGAGGGAGAAACCCATGCTGTGACTGCCATTCCTATACGGCCAAGTTTCCCACCAAACCCAACAATGTCATTACTCAGTCAATAACAAACCTCCTCCTTACCCACCACCCAGTTATCCACAAAGGCCATCCCTAAATCAACCACAAAGCCTGTCTACCGCACTTCCAATGACGAACACCACCTTTAGCACAAACCAAAAAAACACCAACCAAGAAATGAATTTTGTAGTGAGAAAGCCTGTAGAATTCACCCCAATTCCAGTGTCCTATGCTGACTTGCTCCCATATCTACTTGATAACGCAATGGTAGCCATAACCCCTGCTAGGTTCCCTCAAATCCCCATTTTTCTGAGGATATGACTCGAACGCAACATGTGCATGTCGTGGGGGAGCCCTGGGGCATTCCATTGAGCACTGTATGACCCTCAGGCGTAAGGTGCAAGGTCTAATTGATGCGGGCTGGCTGAAATTTGAGGAGAATCGCGTGTAAATCCTGACATTGACAAGAGATGCCACACATGGGGCAATTTTGAAAACTGTTGTTAGATGTCTCTAATGACTCATCAGGATTTGCAAGTGCAAGCCATTGGTCAAGCGACCTGTGCTCCTGAGTTTGGACTTCCAAGACCGTTCAATCAGAGATTACTCGTCTTGCACGTTGGTGGGGTTGCCGTAAAACAATGAGTAAAGTTCAAAACAAATAAGTTTCAAAATAAAAAAATAAGTTTCAAAATCAAAAAAAATAAAAAGACATTTGATTGACTGTGTTTTCAAGTAAAAATATAGACGTTCATGTGACTTCATTTTATCATTCCAGAAAGTTTGTCTTCTTAGAGAAGCAAGTTGTCAAGAATAGGATGTTGGACAAATGGCCTCAGTTACCTTAAGAAAAAGGGGGGTTGAATTAAGATGCAAAGACTATTCCCCGATTGAACTATCACTCTTTCTTTTTGGATTAACAATGCACCCTTAACATGAATTACTCAAAAGACAAATCAAAATAAACTTCTTTAAAGCAAAAGATAAATAGCAATAAAAGAAGTTTAAAGGAAGAGAGGAATGCAAACTTGATTTATACTGGTTCGGCCACTTCCCGCGCCTACGTCCAGTCCTCAAGAAACCCACTTGAGATTTTCCACTCTCTTTGTAAAACTCCTTTTACAAAGTCTGAACCACACAGGGACAACCCTTCCCTTGTGTTCAAGAATCCTCTACAATAAGAGACTCTCAGTCTCTTAATCCCTTTTCAGAAGTAAGAAGAAGAGAAGAAGAAATCTCTCTTAAAAGGGATAGATTGTACAATGAAGATCAATCAAAATTCCTTATTGAATAAAGCAAGTGGTTGACCAAGGAATCTTTTCGAGAGGATAAGACATTTCAGTTCAGAAAAACTCTTGATCTTTCGAGAGGATAAAACTGTTTGGGCAATGAAAACTCTCTTTAAAACATTTGAATGGCCATTCATAAAACATTTGAATAGATATGTCTCTTGGAAATTATTTTCTGAAAATCCCCTCTGGTAATCAATTACAAGACTTATGTAATCGATTACAGGTTTTAAAAATTTGTATTAAAACATTTTCAACTACTGGTAATCAATTACCAGAGAGCAAATCTCAATTTGAAATGATAGAATTCTTTGGTCAAACCTTTTGTTTGTTTCAATTTGGAAACTTCTTCCTAAAGATTCTAAGAGATCAAACTTGATCATATATCTTGACTTTCTTGGATTCTTGTCTTGAATAAGACTTAGAAGTACTTGATCCTTTAGCATCATCAAGACATCAAAACATCTTGCTTAAATCCATCAGCTGAAAAATCCTTCAACTATTTCTCGTCCTTGGAAAATTCTTTTTGCAAGAATCAATTGCTTCTTTCATTCTTCCTTACTACGAGATTGTGAAAACAAGACAACAATTGGTACCTCTAAGCCCTACACTGGGGCAACGAAAGGCACCATGCAAAAACCTCAAGCGAACCTAGGGGCAGATTAGAAATTCTCACCCAATAGGTTCCCTCCTACAAGGTCATGACGAAAGACAACGATTGGTACCTCAAAGCCTTACACTGGGGCAATGAGGGGCATCGTGCATGAGCCTCAAGTGAACATAGGGGCAGATCAAAAGTTCTCACCTGTCGATGTTTTTAAACAAGAAAAGAAAAGGGGGGACAAACCCTAGGGTTTCAATGGATTGATCAAACATCAAACGACTCCATTGCCGTCACTCCAAAATGGTCAAGTGACTAAATCAAACAGAACACACACTCTGAGGGAGTTCCCGGAGAGATTTGCAAAAAGGATAGGATGAGGTTGCATGAATTATCACCTCTTTCAAAAGGACAGTCAATCTGTGTTTTCCAAAAAAAAAATTAAATCAAAATCAAAATCACAAAATAGGGAAAGAATGTCATGAACATTGTACAACTTTCCATTACATTGCATTGTTTCATATGAAGTTCGCATTTACCAAGTTTCACGACAAAGGTTGCATGCATCTGCATCCCTAAAAATCATGTTAACTGCATAGATTTCCTACATCTAATGTCCAAATCTTTTGAATTTGGGATGACCGGCTCTCTCGATGAGTCGATCTCTTGCTTTCTCATAAGGATGGACCCTCGGGTACTAGTACCCTGGTCTTCAGAGGACTACACGTCCTCGCCTTGAGAGGACTACATGTCCTCACCATCAGAGGGCTGCACGCCCTCACCTCCAGAGGACTACACGTCCTCGCCTTGAGAGGACTACACGTCCTCGCCTTGAGAGGGCTGCACGCCCTCACCTTCAGAGGACCACATGTCCTCGCCTTGAGAGGGCTACACGCCCTCACCTTGGGTACTAGTTACCCTCACTGTTGAAAGGACTACACGTCCTCGCCTTGAGAGGACTACACGTCCTCACCATCAGAGGGCTGCACGCCCTCACCTCCAGAGGACTACATGTCCTCGCCTTGAGAGGGCTACACACCCTCACCTTGGGTACTAGTTACCCTCACCGTTGAGAGGACTACACGTCCTCGCCAACAGAGGGTTGCACGCCCTCACCTTCAGAGGACTACATGTCCTCGCCTTGAGAGGGCTACATGCCCTCACCTTGGGTACTAGTTACCCTCACCGTTGAGAGGACTACACGTCCTCGCCTTGAGAGGACTACATGTCCTCACCACCAGAGGGCTGCACGCCCTCACCTCCAGAGGACTACATGTCCTCGCCTTGAGAGGGCTACACGCCCTCACCTTGGGTACTAGTTACCCTCCACGTCAGAGGACTACACGTCCTCGCCTTGAAAGGACTACACGTCCTCACCATCAGAGGGCTGCACGCCCTTACCTCCAGAGGACTACATGTCCTCGCCTTGAGAGGGCTACACGCCCTCACCTTGGGTACTACTTACCCTCACCGTCAGAGGACTACACGTCCTCGCCTTGAGAGGACTACACGTCCTCACCACCAGAGGGCTGCACGCCCTCACCTCCAGAGGACTACATGTCCTCGCCTTGAGAGGGCTACACGCCCTCACCTTGGGTACTAGTTACCCTCCACGTCAGAGGACTACACGTCCTCGCCTTGAGAGGACTACACGTCCTCACCATCAGAGGGCTGCACGCCCTTACCTCCAGAGGACTACATGTCCTCGCCTTGAGAGGGCTACACGCCCTCACCTTGGGTACTACTTACCCTCACCGTCAGAGGACTACACGTCCTCGCCTTGAGAGGACTACACGTCCTCACCACCAGAGGGCTGCACGCCCTCACCTCCAGAGGACTATAAGTCCTCGCCTTGAGAGGGCTACACGCCCTCACCTTGGGTACTAGTTACCTTCACCTTCAGAAGACTACACGTCCTCGCCTTCAAAAGGTCATGTACCTTCAACTTCAGAGGACTACACGTCCTCGCCGTCAAAGGGTCATGTGCCTTCACCTTTGTAAGGCTACATGCCCTCACCTTCAGAGGACTACACGTCCTCACCTTTAGAGGACTACATGTCCTCGCCATCAGAGGACTACATGTTCCCCATTTTCAAAGGGGGGGCATGCCCTCACCTTCAGAGGATTGCACGTCCTTGCCATCATAGGACTACACTCCCTCGCCTTCGAAAGGCGACACGTCCTGAACTTCAGAGGGCTACACGCCCTCGCCTTTAGAGGACTACGCGTCCTCACTTTCAGTGGGCTCCATATCCACACCTTAAGATAATTTAAGGTCCTCTGCCCTTAAATGCTTAACCGAGACTTGCACTCCCGGTTAAGGGACCAGTAGTTTCCTTTTAACGGTTCCTGGGCCACCCCCCGATATTGGAGGAGGGCCAACTGTCCGAGCACAACTAGAAAGGGAGGCTATCACACTGCTACTATGCATACTGGGGCAAGATTTCACCCGTGCCGCTGCAAAGAGACGAGTGCGGACCATGCGCACCAACATGACCACTCTTACACAGATATAGATGACATTGCTACTTAGCAACATTCTGCCCAGCGACCGCAATGCCAATCTCCCCCTGCGGAAGTATCAGTTGGTCTGTGCCGTCCCGACATGGGTAAGTATGCATATGGTTCAACTGATTTCTGATACCATTTATTTGTTTGCAGGGATCGCACCCACAAAGACACCCAGTGAACCTGAAGAAGTCCAACAGGACCCTGGGGTTTCCAGCTCTGGTTACGGGCCTCTATCAGTCCTACAGGGTGCCCGTACCCCCCCGGCAAGGTTATGTCATCATAGGTAAGTATGCACATCGCTCAACTGATTTCTGATTTCATCTATTGTTTGCAGGGATCGCGCCTGCAAGACACCCAGCGGACCCGAAGAAGTCCAACCGGGTCTTGGAATTATCAAGCTCTAATTACGGGTCTCTGTCAGTTCTACGGAGTACCTGTCACCTCCAGCAAGGGCATCAGGCCCCCTACTAATCGAGCTTTCATCAAGAAGTACTGCGCCCCAGACAGGCGCAGGGCGAAACACCACAGCAGTATTGGGATGGCCGGTAGCGGGCAATAGACACACCGCCACCACCTCTAAAGTTCACCTCAGCTCATCCATAAAAAGGTTAGAGCGTTGCCTACGACACATGGCCGACCAATAGGCAACCAAGTCCAAAGCCAAAGGTAAGCAAAGTACTAGGTCAGTGACCGACAAGTCATAAGGCGTCCAGCTAAAGACGTTAAAGAAGCGCTACTAGGAGGCAACCTAGTACCTTTTGAATCTATGCTTGTTATTTGATCACTTTTTATAGTAGGACGCACCTAGTTGCTCATGATCCTGGGGATTTAAATAAAACAAGCGCAAGCTCGAAAGGTAGTCATACCTCACAAAATATATATGTATGTTTAGGTAGTGAAAATACCTTAGATATGCATGTATGTAAACAAAAAAATACTTCACAAAATATATATATGTATGTTTAGGTTGAGAGATACCTTAGATGTGCGTGTATGTAAACAAAAAAATACTTCACAAAATATATATATGTATGTTTAGGTAGCAAGATACCTTGGATATGCATGTATACAACAAAAATACCTTACAAAATATATATATGTATGTTTAGGTGGCAAGATACCTTGGATATGCATGTATATGGCAAAAATACCTCACAAAAATATGCACATGTTTAGGTAGCAAAATACCTCATGAAAAAAAAAAAGAAAGCAAACAGGAAAAAGAAATAAACAAATGATAATGATAAAAAAAAAAAAAAAAAAAAAAAAGAAAATAAGTTGTCAAGCTGAAAAACCAACATGCTTTTGAAAAGAGATGACTTCCAACTTTTCTTTGAAAAAAATTCATTGATCATAACCAATTTTTGGAAAATGTGTCTACGCCTGAAGGGTGAATGCTGTGAAATTTCCCGGACGCCCGAAATGGACTCGGATGAATGCACAAATTGATAAAAGAACATATTTTGGAAACATTGGGTTGATTAAAAATAGAGGAAATGAATCCTGAGCCCTAGCATCAGATGACCATAAAAAGTTGACACTTGAGTGTCCGCGTAGATGCATGCATGACCAGTTTTGCATAAAGTTTCCAAATCATCATTTTTGCATTTGTGTCATGGAAATAATGTGGGGCATCCCTTTTATCCTTGAACCAAACCAAACCCCGACATGTATCATGTCTAGCCATTCTACAAACCTTAAGCCAAAATCCTGACTCACCATAATCCTTACCCTCGGAAGCAAAAAGGAAGAGAAGGAAAATTCCCAATCAAAGAGTGGGAGAAAGCAAAAGGAAAAGAAGGAAAATTCCCAATCAAAGAGTGGGAGAAAGCAAAAAGAAAAGAAAGGAAATTCCCAATCAAAAAGTGGGAGAAAGCAAAAAGAAAAGAAAGGAAATTCCCAATCAAAGAATGGGAGAAAGAAAAAAAAGAGAAAAGAAGGAAAGAAAGCTCCTGATCAAGGATCGAAAGAAAACAGAAGAAATGTGCAGAGAGGTCTTTGGACCAGACGATATCTGAACAATACAGAATTGTCACCACATGAACAAAAAAGAAGGAAAGGAAACCACGACCTAAAATGGTCTTCTCCCTTTAATTACCAACCAAAATCCCGTGCGCTAGCGACCCTTTTTTTCTCGCCCCGCACTAAACAAAAACAGAAAAAGAAAAAAGCCAGAAAAATCAAAAGCCAAAAACACACAAAAGCCGAAAGAAGAAACCACCAAAAGAACCCATTCCCAAGGGAAGTCCTATTTGATCCATGATCACGCATGTAATTTTTGATTTGATAGGAAATAATTTGCAAAGTCAAGTCATGACATATCTATTGTTCGGAATTAGGATGAAACACTTACCTGTGCGAGATTGATACACTTTGAGTGGATTTCTTCTATTTTTGTCGAACCCAGTGTTTCCTCTAAATGGTCATTTAGAAACGAAATGCTAACATCCAAAATCTCATTTATGGTTATGGGAGATTTCATCAGCAGACTCTCCTTCCCCGGTAGACGCATTGTTTTTCACTCAAAAAAGCATATGCTGCCCTAAATCAGTTGGAATATTTGTCTCTTTGCTAAAGCATGTTTGCATTTTTAGCGAAGAAAACACCGAGACTTTTTCAAGTCTCACAAGTTATCCAGAACTACGTAGGTCTGAGTTCCTCATTGGAGGATACGTAGGAGCAAGAGCCTCGCCTTTGTCGACCACACCGCCTTTTGTCGCCATGACTCAAGAGCTGGTAGCCCGCGGAGACACCTTACGGTTATCCGCACCTCGTCATTCAGTGACCCCAAGTGTGATTCACGAGCAGAGACCAATATGGTCATCTGCGCCCTTTCCGGAGATGTCAGCATTTTCCGATGGAGACTTTCCAAGTCTCACAAGTTATCCAGAACTACGTAGGTCTGAGTTCCTCATTGGAGGATACGTAGGAGCAAGAGCTTTGCTTTTGTCGGCCGCCCCATAATCTTTGTCATACTGACCCTGAGGTCATGTGACGCGCACCCTTTTGTCATCCAGAGGCGGCGGGCCCGATGACAAGCAGAGACCAAGTTTGGTCATTCTGCACCCATGATACGCGGAGATACCTTATGGTTATTCGCACCCTTTTGTCATCCAGAGGCGGCGGGCCCGATGACAAGCAGAGACCAAGTTTGGTCATTCTGCACCCATGATACGCGGAGATACCTTACGGTTATCCGCACCCTTTTGTCATCCAGAGGCGGCGGGCCCGATGACAAGCAGAGACCAAGTTTGGTCATTCTGCACCCATGATACGCGGAGATACCTTACGGTTATCCGCACCCTTTTGTCATCCAGAGGCGGCGGGCTCGATGACAAGCAGAGACCAAGTTTGGTCATTCTGCACCCATGATACGCGGAGATACCTTACGGTTATCCGCACCCTTTTGTCATCCAGAGGCGGCGGGCCCGATGACAAGCAGAGACCAAGTTTGGTCATTCTGCACCCATGATACGCGGAGATACCTTACGGTTATCCGCACCCTTTTGTCATCCAGAGGCGGCGGGCCCGATGACAAGCAGAGACCAAGTTTGGTCATTCTGCACCCATGATACGCGGAGATACCTTACGGTTATCCGCACCCTTTTGTCATCCAGAGGCGGCGGGCCCGATGACAAGCAGAGACCAAGTTTGGTCATTCTGCACCCATGATACGCGGAGATACCTTACGGTTATCCGCACCCTTTTGTCATCCAGAGGCGGCGGGCCCGATGACAAGCAGAGACCAAGTTTGGTCATTCTGCACCCATGATACGCGGAGATACCTTACGGTTATCCGCACCCTTTTGTCATCCAGAGGCGGCGGGCCCGATGACAAGCAGAGACCAAGTTTGGTCATTCTGCACCCATGATACGCGGAGATACCTTACGGTTATCCGCACCCTTTTGTCATCCAGAGGCGGCGGGCCCGATGACAAGCAGAGACCAAGTTTGGTCATTCTGCACCCATGATACGCGGAGATACCTTACGGTTATCCGCACCCCTTTGTCATCCAGAGGCGGCGGGCCCGATGACAAGCAGAGACCAAGTTTGGTCATTCTGCACCCATGATACGCGGAGATACCTTATGGTTATTCGCACCCATTCTTTTGCTATCTGTAAGACAGAACGCTTGGTAGCATGCAGGGGCTGACACAGTCTTCTGCACCTTTTGTTCCTCCGGGAACAACAAAGTCATTTACATGCAGAAATTTCATGGTCGCCCGCGACTCTCGTCAACCGAGAGGAGCGAAATTAGTGTCATACACTGATTTTCGGGGACCTTTGCTTGATGACATGTGACCATTCTTTGGTCCTTGTGAGGTGCTTGGCACCCATCATTAGGCAATTTGTGAAATCCTAGGAACGACAAGTCACGGTCACCCGCGACTCTCGTCAACCGAGAGGAGCGAAATTAGTGTCATACACTGATTTTCGGGGACCTTTGCTTGATGACATGTGACCATTCTTTGGTCCTTGTGAGGTGCTTGGCACCCATCATTAGGCAATTTGTGAAATCCTAGGAACGACAAGTCACGGTCACCCGCGACTCTCGTCAACCGAGAGGAGCGAAATTAGTGTCATACACTGATTTTCGGGGACTTTTGCTTGATGACATGCGACCATTCTTTGGTCCTTGTGAGGTGCTTGGCACCCATCATTAGGCAATTTGTGAAATCCTAGGAACGACAAGTCACGGTCACCCGCGACTCTCGTCAACCGAGAGGAGCGAAATTAGTGTCATACACTGATTTTCGGGGACCTTTGCTTGATGACATGCGACCATTCTTTGGTCCTTGTGAGGTGCTTGGCACCCATCGTTAGGCAATTTGTGAAATTCTGGGAACAACAAGTCATTTGCATGTGGAGATTTTATGGTCACCCGCGACTCTCGTCAAATCGAGAGGGACGAAATTAGTGTTTTATCTTTACTTTTCTTTTATCTCCAATAAAAGACAAGTAAAGAGGGGCAACTGTCATACCCTAATTTCGTCCGGGGACCTTTGCTTGATGACATGCGACCATTCTTTGGTCCTTGTGAGGTGCTTGGCACCCATCATTAGGCAATTTATGAAATTCCAGGACATGCCGAAAAACCAAAAAAATGTTGATGCACAATCCGTAAGTTTCCGTGACACATCGGAAATCAAATGGAAGCATCGTTGCATAATTAAGTGAGGTTCCGTAACATTCCGTAAGTCAAAGAGGGGATGATTATGTAATCCGCAAGGTTCCGTAACATTACGGAAAGAAAACAAGTATCGTTACGGAATTCGTAAGTTTCCGTAACTTTACGAAAAAAGAATCACCAAAAAACAGCAGAGGGGGGTGTACTTAGTAAAAATGGGGGTGCAAATAGCACCCAGGCCCATTTGGGCCCTCCAGAAGATTCCTCCAGAAGGCGGTTGCTTCTGGAGGAAGCAACCCTGCTCGCCTGGGCGAGCTGGGCGGCAACCACCTCCCCTATTTTGCTATAAATAGGGGAGGAAATGAAGAAGGAAGGGGTCCAGCCCCTTAGGCACTTCTCTCTCTTTCGAATTTGCTTGGAAAAATTGTTTCCGTGAAGAAAATCTAAGCCGAGGCGCTTCCGAAACGTTTCCGTAACGTTTTCCGTGAGGAATCTCGCAAAGGTTTCAACCGTTCTTCGACGTTCTTCATTCGTTCTTCATCGTTCTTCGATCTTCAACGGGTAAGTACCTCGAACCAAGCTTTTCGATTCATTCTATGTACCCGTAGTGGTCCGCATTGTGTTTCGTGCATTTTTATTCTCGTTTTGTTTACTTTTTATACCCCCTGTTGACGTGCTTAAGCCATTTTACTTAAGTCGTTTCTCGCTTAACTTAAAAATAAAATAAATTTCCACCGAACGTTTGAATTGTATTATCCACTAACTTCGGTTAAAATAAATTCCGACCGTTCGGTCATGCCGTAACCACGTTGGAAATCAAAAAAGAGGTAAAAATAATATAATAATCAAAAAAACATCTTTTAGTAAAATAAAGCGGAAAATCAATCGGACGTTTTCTCTTTGGGATTTCTCATTCTTAATCGAATTGATTAATAACTAAGGTGAAACTAAGGCTAAAATCAACTCGCCTAGTCAAGCTCGTCCACAAAAATAGGCTTTTGAAGTTTGTCATTTCAATTTCTCTCTAAGTAAAATGGATCATTTTTAAGGTCCAACGCCTTAAAATGATCACCACTTAAGTAAAAAAGAATCATTTGATAAGAAAGAACTACGTAGGTCTGAGTTCCTCATTGAGGATACGTAGGAGCAAAAGCCCCGCTTTTGTCGACCACCCCAAGAGATCGTTAATGGTCCAATGCCTTAACGTTTCTCTCCTTTCAAAAAACAAGAGATCGTTAATGGTCCAACGCCTTAACGTTTCTCCCCTTTCAAAATCAAAAGACCGTTTAATGGTTCAACACCTTAAATGACCTTTTGTTCAAATAAAAACATATTTTGCAAAAAGACAAAAACAACTTAACCGAACACTTTGTTCCAAAAGAACTACGTAGGTCTGATTTTCTCATCCCAAATTGAGGAATACGTAGGAGCAAAGGGAAACACCCTTGTCGACCACAAAAAAGGAAAAAATATAAAAAGGGTATAAAGGATATAAGAACATAAAAGGGAACATAAAAATCAAAGTCATGTTTGCACATTCGATTAAAGGCTGCCGTCCCTTGGGACGGGCGTGTGGGGTGCTAATACCTTCCCCGTGCGTAAATACAACTCCCGAACCTTTCACTAAAAAGTTCGTAGATCTCGTCTTTTCCGGTTTTTCCGACGTTTTCCTCAAATAAACGTTGGTGGCGACTCCGCGCGTATTCCTTTCATGGAACACGCATCTCGCGAGTCACGCGCCGCCCTCCTGCCGAAGGGTAGGTTGCGACATATGTTTTTGTTATGTTTTGTTTCTTCACCTCTGTTTTTGTGATTTTGCATTTTTTTACAATTGCCTACAAACTGTTCGATGAAATCCCCCAATGTTGTTTATAAGTGAGTGAATGTAGGAACCAAAATGAATCATATTTCTGAGTCGACCTAGGTTAATCCTGTGCTACAGAATTTCCTAATTTGATTTGTTTTTGGAACGATTTGACATTCATTATCAGTGATCAAACCTAAGCACTTTAGTTTCAAACATAGAAAGTAAAGAGTATCTCTTAGAAAGAGCATTGACCACTACATTGTCCTTACCTTGCTTATGCTTGATCACATATGGAAGTTGTTCTAAAAATTCCACCCATTTGGCATGTCTCTTGTTGAGTTTGCCTTGGCCCTTTAAATGCTTAAGAGATTTGAGATCATTATGTATCACAAATTCCTTAGGTAAAATATAATGTTGTCAAACATGCAAAACTCTCACAAGTGCATACAATTCCTTATCATATGTGCAATAATTCAAATGACCACCTTCAAAGCTAGTGCTAAAGTCTTTGACATAATGCCTATAGAAACTAGTCAACCCATGAAAACTTCTTACCTCACTCACATTCTTAGGAGTGGGTCAATCTGTAATAGCTCTCACTTTTCCTCATCAACTTGCACACTCTTAGAACTCACAACAAATCCTAAGAACACTACTTGGTTAGTGCAAAATATGCATTTGTCCCTATTTGCATACAAGCTCTCTTTCCTAAGCACTTCCAAAACACTTATATTTGTTCCAAGTAGTCACCATTTATGGGTGACGTATTCATTGAAGCATTTTGTGCAACATTTAATGCATGTCACCAACTGATCAGCCTATTATGATAAAACACCTATCTTATCTTCCTTTATCCGACTCCATATTTTGCGTTAGAGGTCAAGTCACCTTTTGTACTCAAGTATACTACAATTTGTTTTTGGCATGCCTTTTAATAGAGTAGGTAGCTTTTTTGTTGAACTTTTTCTCTTTCTTTACTCTTCAACAAATTCTATGAAGAATAGGAATATTCTCTACAAGAAAGATCAAAGCATTAGAGCATCAAACATGATCATAAATGCATATACTAAGCATTTGTTGAGCTATCGCCTATTGGACAAACACAAACACAATCAAAGCTTTTGTATGTTTGAGGGACTTGATTCCTCTTATAACTTAAAAATTACTTTTGGTCCTCCGAGTTGGTTTAGATAGGACTTTATAAAGAGACAAAAAAGTGGTTTATATAGTGTTTGGAGGACAAAAAGTGATGTGTTTCAAAATTAAAGGGATACAAAATATAATTTTTTTGGAAGACTAAAACCGAACATTGCAAATTTTAGAGAGAGTAAAAATATATTTTACCCTATTTTTTTCTATGGTATATATTTATTTCCTTTTATATGCATATATTTATTTTATTTCATTTCTCTTTATTTTCTATCAAACAATCTGAGTCATCTCACTTTCCATTTATTTTCTATTTTTTTTACCTTTCTTTCCTTTCCTTTTTCTATTCCTTTTCTTTCCTAAACTAAACATACAATAAAACTTTTGAATACATTGGTCTTGTGTTTTGTATCCTAAGACCATCCGTAATGCAATTATTTTGGCAAACTAAATACAAGTGAATCAGTTCTTTAATAGGAACCCGATTATAGCAGTATTCACTCCTAATCAATTAAGGTGCAGTGCTTAAATAGGATTTGGTGTTTGTGTTGATTTTTTATTAAAAAAATAAAAATAATAGTTTATACTTTTAACTTTTCTTGTTCGACAAAAAAGAAAATAATTATAAAAGGGTATAAGAAGTATCCCAAGGTGATAGAGGACTATCCAAAGAGCATAAGGACCTAGAAGCACTTCATGAGTTGAAGCGTCCAATGACAAGGTCCAAAGCCAAGCTTCTACAAGAAGAGATGGCCAAGAGAATCAAGGATGGACTACTCATCAAAGGCAAGGAAGGATGGAGGCACAAGGAGCTGAATTGGAGCACCTTGAAGATTTGCTAAACAGCTCGCTTAGCAACACAAGCTCGCTAAGCTAAATTCCATCTACATAGGAAAAAATTCGTTGAGCGCAAATGTTTCGCTTAGTGGCAACCTTCCGCAGGAATTTTTGAAAACATTATTTACTTGTGTAAGGGGCTTCATGCATGTTGTAAGTAGGCCTTAAAATGTGTGTTTAAGAGGTGATTAGTGGCTTAGTTATCTTCTTATGCCTAGCTCTATAAATTCATAGAAGCTCCTAATTTTAAGGATAACAAATGGTGAATGAATTAAGCTTTGCTTAGATTGAGAGCATAGTTTCTTCTTGGTTCTTGATTGAAACCAAATTGATTCTTATCAAGGAAGCTATTCCTTTATGGCGAATCCTCCTCCGACTTATCCTTCCTCTAAGGATCGTGACATCGATCTTCCACATCTTCTCCATTTTTCTATTTTTGAGTTCTTAGAAAATCATCAATGGAGTTCTTGAATTTTGCATCCGGAACGGTCCAATCCAAGCGTGCGTGTCTTGGACCTCATCATGTGGTATCAGAGCTTGAATTCGGAGAGCAATTCTAAAAGATCTCCATCAATTTGAAATGAGAAAAGAAATTTCCTTTGATTCTTGCTTGTCTGTGTTTAATTGTGTGTTTCTTGTTTGTTTTTGAGTTTATCTTGCATGTGCCTTCGATTCCCCTATCCTTTTGTTGAATTCAGAGTTGATTTGATCATGATTTTAGCGTGGATTGTGTTGCACGTGTTCTTCATGAAACTCATAGCATTGTTGTAAATTTTTTGAGTTTGATCCATTAAAATTTTATTTGGAGAGTGTTGGGGTGTTTGCACAAATATAATAAGTTTCTGGTCCTGAAAGAGGAAAATACAAAGGACTAAAGAGCAGAAAGCAAAAATATTTTGGGACCAAAATGAAAATATAAAAAATATAAGGACCCAAGTGTAATTTTTTTACAATCAAACTTTAACAGCCCTCTTTCCTAGTGTGTGCTTATTGTTCTTTTCTAGTACTTTCATTTTTGCATAATTACAGTGGTTTATACTTAGCCATTTTCGTTACAACATTAGAGAAGAAAATCTTGAAATTTTTATATCTTCCTTTTTTTTCTTTAGCATTCCTTTTGAGTTGTCCTTACTTTTTAAGCTATTACTGCTTTTCTTTTAAACTTGCATGGTTTTGTCTGAGAGTTTTCTTTCTTCCTTGATCTGTTAAGTTGAGTTTGATTTGTTTCATCTTTAACTTTGGATACTCCTTGAATTGAAATCTTTGGTTGATCTCAAAGTGCTAAAGAAGAGTTAGAGAATGGAAAAAGACAAGAGTGAACCTTATAGAAAAAGTCTTACAAGTGTGAAACATTAGTGTTGAAGAGTGTAAACACTTAGTGAGTCGTAAGACCCAATATTTTTTTTACTAACCTTTTCTTGTAGCAATGGTTTCCGAAAGTGATAGTGACCTGTAACGACCCATCTCGTCGCAATGATATCATTACTCTAAAACGCAACATTTCAATTTTAAGTGAAAGTTCTATTAATTTGATTACGAAAATGGTGATAAACTTTTCACAATATACATTCACCAAATAATACACAGATACGTAGAACCACTATACATCATTCACATGTTGAGGTATAAGTCAATTTTTACATGTATCTAAACATAGACTTTACATATCCAATAAAAAAATCAAGGAACCAATTAAGGAAAAGTTTGATAACAAAACACAACTCTCCAAAAAGAACTTCAACGTTATCACGTCAGCTCGGCAGCTCCAAGAAAAAGATTCTCCCTCCAAAATCACCTACTACTACTCATCTGCTCCCACGAACGAAAGTTCGAGATCATCACAAGCACCAACCACACGATACAAAATTGCAAGGGTGAGTTTATGTAAAAGATTAAAGAATATTAGATGATCATAATTAGAAAGGAAACAATGACAAATAATCACAATCATTCTCAATGTATCCATCAGTTCAACATACACTTAACAAACTAGTCTTCAACTTTTCAACAATCCAAATCAATTATGCTCGAAATGATGCTTGCACTAACTTAACTCTCAAATGCAACGTGGTACCATTCAATAGGAAATAGTCTAAGCCTGCCCTCATGACACTGTCACTTAGGAAAACTAGGCAGCAACTGTTGAGGTCACCTTGTCGTGCCAAGCCACACCCCTCCATGTTGATAGGCATGAGTTTCAAGAGAGTTCCAAACCAAGTGATATGCCCCCAAGTACCAGCATTTTTCCTCATGAAAAACCACTGGCACTTATTGACAAAGTTTATACTATTTCCACACAATTATGCAGTATGAAACATGGGCTCCAACAATGCACTGACCTTGAATAGTTAAAATTTTAAACCAAATCCCCTTACCTCTCCAGAGATATTCAGACAGTTCACTACACCCCCATGTATATACACATGCATTCATCTCAATGACATCGTCAACATCAACATCATCTCATCTCAATGTCATAATCTCATCACAATGTTATCATCAACATCAACATCATTTCATCACAATATCATCATCAACATTAACATAATTTCATCACAATATCATCATCAACATTAACATCATTTCATCTCAATATCATCATCAACATTAACATCACAAGCAGTCGCATCCCACACATATACATATAAACTTATGTCGGGGATTATAATTCCTTGGATCTTCAGACGACATAAGTCACATATAATAACAATTTGTAATATAACGAGACTGATCTTCTAGGGAAAATTTTAATCAACACAACAACAACATCATTCTAGCAAATATGTTGCATCTCATTAGTGAAAAATACAGTTCTTCTTGAAAACCAGCATGCAATAAGGACAAACATACAACCCTATAACTGGGTTCCCTGACCCCAACACCCATCACCTATCTATATCCCTTTGTTAGCTCCCCGCAACGTCGTTTTGAGATCTCTCAAGTTTACATCCGTTGATCCAAACACAAAACTTTATATGCCGAATTGAAGACAATTCAATATAGATTTCAAAGAAAAGGTCAATTTTAACATTCAAGGTCAAATACCCATTCAGTTTTAAAAGGGACTAAAATGGTGTTTTTGGGGTCCACATCAAACATACATCATTTTGAAATTCCGATCGCACCAATGCGATCAGGATTCAACGAAGGTCACAAAAATGAAGTCTATTTTATAAAAGGCAACTTATACAACGTCTCATTTTCAAGGGTTTTTCAAAGGAAACATAAAAACACCCAATAACGGTAACCAAATCATAAGAGATACAAAAATAGACTCAATCTATCTAGGAGAAGGCATAGAAATCACGGTTACCTTGAAGAAACCGTGAAGGGAGGGTTGAGGGCTCCGTTATCTACCTAATCCTCGAGTTGAGTTTTGAAGATTTCATTCTGATTAAAGTGTTCCTCTTTGTGTCGTGGTCCGACAGTAAGCGACAGCGGCTCGTGGCCGTCAGTGGTGGTCATGGGTGGAGGAGGAGGAGGTTGAGGGCTTTGGGTAAGGGTTTTGGAGAAAGAAAGAGTGAAAAACATGTTCTTTCACGCTGCTATCATATTTATAATCCTGCAAGGCTCCCTTAGCGAGCTCATCTCACTAAGCAAAATTTCACTTTTAGCAGTAAGTGAGACATTTCACGCTAAGTGAAATTTCTCTTTTGGCTGGGATTACACTTAGCGAGCTGGTGTCCCTAAGAAAATTATTTCCTCTGGAAAGAATTATGCTTAGTGAGCTAGTGTCGCTGAGAGAATTGTTTCCTCTGGGTGGAATTGCGCTTAGGAGCCAGTGTCAATGAGCGAGCTGTTCTAACCCAGAAGTGAAATTTCTCTTCTGGCTGGGATTACACTTAGCGAGCTGGTGTCCCTAAGCAAATTATTTCCTCTAGAAAGAATTATGCTTAGTGAGCTAGTGTCGCTGAGAGAATTGTTTCCTCTGGGTGGAATTGCGCTTAGAGAGCCAGTGTCACTGAGCGAGCTGTTCTAACCCAGATCAGTCAAACACCATATAATCTAACATCCACACCAAGCAGTTACACAAGGGTAATTCACAAACACTTCAACTAATTCAAATTAATCAAGTAATTAAATAACACAAAAATATATCAAACATTTATTTCCAGTTACCAAAATTTTAGGGCGTTACATGACCCACCTTCCCCTAGATTCACCAAGTTAATGATGGCTTCATTGGCTAAGAAAATGGATAAGTTGCAAAGAAATATTAAGAGGAGGAAGGGAGAGAGATTTAATGAGGTACAAAGAAGAACTCAATAGTTGAGTGGAAGAATGGAAGACATAGAGAGGAGGAGGCATCATCAATCACCTCATTCTACTCAAGAGAGTGATGATGGCAATGAAGAAGGTAGAAGGCATAGGAGGAATGGGGATGGAATGGATGATGAGAAGGTCAAAATTTGCAAGTTCCTAGGTACTTATGACCCAGAGGCTTACCTTGATTGGGAGATGAAAGTGGACTAAATTTTCAATTGCAACAATCATAGTGAAGAAAAGAAAATGAAGTTGGCTAGCATAGAATTTGAGGGATATGACTTGGTGTGGTGGAATCAAATCCAAGTGTATAGAGAAAGATTGAGAATACATAAAGTGGACACATAGGTGGTAATGAAAAGAATCTTGAGGGAGAGATTTGTCCTACCTCACTATGTATGGAAAATGCATAACAAGTTACAAAGGCTTTATCAAGGAAGTAAAAGTGTTGATGATTATTACAAGGAGATGGAGATTTCTTTGATAAGAGCAAACATTGAAGAGACTAATAAGGCTATAATGGCTAGATTTTTTAATGGCTTGAATAGAGACATTCAAGATGTTGTAGAGCTTCAAAGCTACAACACCATGGATGAACTTATACATAGGGTCGTGAAAGTAGAGCAACAATTGAGGAGGGAACAAGCCTATAAGAAGACTTCATACACTTGTTCATCTTGGAAGGATAAAGACACTTCCAAGAAGGAGGGTTCTTATTCACAACATCTTGAAAGGAAGTCTTCAAGAGGTAATCCTACTTCTCCTACTCAACCCCCTTCCAATAAATCTAGTTCCATTAAATGCTTTAAGTGTTTGGGAAAGGGTCATATTGCATCCCGATGTCTTAACAAAAGGATCGTGATTGTGTTGGAGAATGGAGAGGTGGATAGCGAGTAATCTAGGAGTTCTCATAGTTCTTCTAGTGAAGGTGAGGATGATGATTTTCTTCCATCGAAAGAGGGAGATCTTTTGATGGTAAGAAGGCTCATGAGAAGCTTGTTCAAAGATCGAGCTGATACACAGAGAATTTTTTTTTTCATTCTAGAGCTTGGTGAATGGAAAGGTTTGGTCTCTAATCATTGATGGTGGAAGTTGTACCAATGCTGCAAGCACTAGATTAATGGAGAAGCTTGGTTTAAAAACCACCCTAAGCCCTATAAGTTGCAATGTTTGAGTGACAATGGTGAGTTGGTTGTGGATCAGCAAGTGTTACTTACATTTTCCCTTGGAAAGTATGTTGATGAAGTGCTTTATGATATGCCTCCCATGAAAGCTGGACATGTGTTTCTTGGAAGAGCTTGAGCGTATGTGCAATGCCAGTCATCCTAGTCCCCAAGAAAGATGGCATATGGAGGATGCGCACAGATTGTAGACCCATCAACAACATCACCATGAGGTTTTCCAAGATGACACACTTCATTCCATGTCACAAAGTGAAGGATGTTTGTCATATGGAAAATCTTTTCTTCAAAAGGGTAGTGCGTCTTCATGGATTGCCTAGGAGCATTATGTCGGATATGGATTCCAAGTTTTTAAGCCACTTTTGGAAAACATTGTGGGGAAAACTTGGAACCAAGATTCTTTTCTCCACCACTTGCCATCCTCAAACCGATGGGAAAATCGAGGTAGTGAATAGAACACTTTCACAACTCCTTAAGTGTTTCATCAAAGGTAATTTGAAAACATAGGAAGAGTGGTTACCCATGTAGAATTTTCCTATAATAGGGTAACCAACACTACCACTTCTTTTTCTCCTTTTGAGGTTGTTTATGGTTTTAACCCGTTATCTCCTTTTGATCTAATTCCCTTACCTAATGATTCTTCTATTTTGAGTAAGGATGGGATTTCTAGAGCCACTTTTGTTAGGGATCTCCATGAAAGGGTGAGAAATCAAATTGCGAAGAAGCTTAAGCAATATGCACGAAGAGTAAACAAAGGGCGAAAGCCCTTGGTATTTGAACCTGAAGATTAGGTTTGAGTACATCTAAGGAAGGATAGATTTCCTTCACAAAGGAAATCTAAACTCCAACCTAGGGGTGATGGTACTTTCAAGGTCTTTGAGGAGGATTAATGACAATACCTACAAGATTGACTTGCCAAGTGAGTATGGAGTGAGTTCTAGTTTCAATGTTGTTGATCTTTCTTCTTGTGATATAGATGTTTTGGATGCAAATTTGAGTATGAATTATTGTCAAGAAGGAGGGGATGATAAAGGGATATCCAAAGAGCATAAGGACCTAGAAGCACTTCATGAGTTGAAGGGTCCAATGACAAGGTCTAAAGCCAAGCTTCTACAAGAAGAGAGGGCCAAGAAAATCAAGGATGGAATACTCATCAAAGGAAAGGAAGAAGAAAGCTAAAAGGAGCTGAATTGGAGCACCATGAAGATTTGTTGAACAACTCGCTTAGCAACACAAGCTTGCTAAGCGAAATTCCATATGTAGAGGAAAAAATTCGTTGAGTGCAAATGTCTTGCTTAGCGGCAACCTTCCACAAGAATTTTTGAAAACTTTGGTTTACTTGTGTAAGGGGCTTCATGCATGTTGTAAGTAGGCCTTAAATTGTGCGTTTAAGAGGTGATTAATGGGTCAGTTATCTTCTTATGCCTAGCTCTATAAATACATAGAAGCTCCTAATTTTGAGGATAACAAATGGTGAATGAATTAAGCTATGCTTAGATTGAGAGCATAGTCTATTCCTGGTTCTTGATTGAAACCAAATTGATTTTTATCAAGGAAGCTATTCTTTTGTGGCGAATCCTCCTTCGGCTTATCGTTCCTCTAAGGATTACAACTTCAATCTTCCACATCTTCTTCATCTTCTCTATTTTTCTATTTTTGAGTTTTAAGAAAATCATTAGTAAAGTTCTTGGATTTTTCATTCGAAATGGTTCGATCCAAGCATGCGTGTCTTGGACCTCATTACAAGGCTATCACAACACAAATACATTTAAGGAAGGTAAAACACAGGATTTGAGCCCAGAGATTACTTCATATTAATGGTGCCAAACACATAAATAAAGTAACCTTTGATAACTAACCCAATCCAAACCCAATAAAGAAAACCTCACTAAACTACATCACACCATACGTAAGTTGATATACAAAGAACCTAGAACAACTCATTCTAACAAAGTCGAGTATATGGTATCTTAATAGCCAACACCGGATTATGCTTAATTGGTTTGCTGTCAAACCTCTACTACCAATACCAAAAAAACATCGAATAAGAGTTTGACATGTTCAACAAAACAAAAAGTCAATTTGCATTAACAATCATGCTTCAAGAAGCAAACATACTCGGGTACTACATTGACATTGTGAAAACAAATAGCAGAAAGCTTTGGTTTTTCCTTTTAACCAAAACCACAACCAGAACTTATTGTCATCCATAACCTTCGACCAATCAACCAACTCTTCTTCGAATACACACAAGCTCTTATGGCATCATATACTCTATGCTATTGCACACCAAATAACCCTCCAAAACTCATTCATTTGTCTCAACCCAAATACAAAAGCATGTGGTTGAAATGATCCACCACTAAGCTTGGTGATGTAATACTAATGCCAATGTTTAAAACCATTTATACCAAACCTTTGTTGCAATAGGACACAGGAAGAGTAAGTGGTTGTTAGATTCCTCAACTGTATTACATAAAGGACACTAATTATCCTTTGGAGATAACATGATTCCTCTGACTTGAAGGTTATCTCTAGTAGTTGCTCTATTAATAGACGCACTCCATACGAAGAATTTCACTTGAGGAAGAACCTTAAGTGCTTAAACAGATTTGAAGAAGGATGACTCTTGAGATGCCTCATCTGTCATGATAGTGAGCTTGTGATAGGCCGAATTCGTAGAATAATTCCCTAAGGGTCTAGCCAACCAAATCCACCTGTACATCCTAGAGGGTTAGCTGTATAACCAAGTTTAGAAGAAGGACCATCAATTCATCCACTAGCTTCTATTCCCAAACTAACCAGTCCTTTCTCTTAAAAAAATTCCATTTCCAAGAATTAATGTCCCATGATCCCATATTTGCCACCAAATCATTTTGTTGTTGTGACACCATGAAGATCCTTGGGAATTTATGTGCCAAACATTCCCCCCTAGGCCCTAACTACCCATCAATCAATAATTTTGTATTCAGGTTGTCTCCTAGCTCCCACTTAATGGTGCTATCAAACCATGTATTTTCATTGTCCCCACCATACACCTTTCTAAGATGCCTCCACCAAATGAAAACTCCACCTCCCAATTCCCCACTATTTAAATTTCTCCACCCACCATACTTTTCCCCAAGACCTCTCTCTAAAGGACCCATTTTTGGTAGAAAAGTGACCACCTCCATTCATGTAGAACCACATTGAACAAGGATAAGTCTTTGATGCCACCTTTGCCCCCCTCTTGAGAACCCCATAGAAAGTTTCTTTCCAAGGATATCAAGATATTTGCAATGCATTGAGACACTTTAAAATAGGATAGCAGAAAAGAGGCTAAGCGGAAAAAACAAAATTAATAAGATATATTCTCCCCGCAAAAGAAAGTTATCCATGTTTCCACTTAACCAACCTGTTCCTATGTTTTTCTATGATGGGCTTCCAAGTTTCCAACCTCCTAGGATTTGCTCCCATGAGAATACCTAAATAAGTGAAAGGAATAGACATCAACTTACAATTAAGCATTGCCATAAACCTTTGAGCCTCCATTCTTCGCACTCTAATGATACCAACCATACTTTTAAAAAAGTTCACCTTAAGGCCCGAAGTCAAATCAAATCACATCAACAAACTTTTAATAGTGAGAGCATTATTGAAGGAGGCCTCCAAGATAGTGTAGTATGCATATTGTAGCAAGTAGTGACGTAGCATTGAAGAGACAAGGGGGCCATGCCCCCCCCCCCCCCCCCGAAATTTTATTTTTTTGAAACTGCATATATAAATATAAAGAATTTTACAATAAGGAAACGGATATAAGGAATGTTTTGTTAGGGCGCTCTAGATATAACTAAAAGTAGATTATAGGCACGCAAATTAGTTTTCTAGTTGATCCCATTCAGATAAAAGGTACTTGTTCGCAGTTCTCTTTGCTCACGGTGCAGTCGACTTTGAAGGTTATTGGCATGTTTGTGTTCTCTCACAATACGAGTGTGAGATCAAATTTAGTTTTACTAGTGTTAAAATATGTTATATGTTTACATCAATACCTATTTTTTTTAATCCATAATGTGTAATAAATTTATCAAAATTTGAAACAAAATAATTTATTATGGGATAATTTGCTTAAATATTACTTTTTTTTTATTCAGATTGGTTTACAATATGAAACTTAAACTTTAGGTAAATAATAATAATATAATATTGGATAAATCATTTTGTTGGTACCTCATTTTTATTTTAGATTACAATTTGGTCATTTATTTTTTAAAAGTTGTAAAATGATCTCTTATTTATTGAAGGTTATAAGATGGTTCCTTAAATATTTTTTTTGACTTATTGGATAATCCGCAATTTTAGTCTCCCTATTTTAAAATAAAGACATTTGGTTCTCTTATTTTAGAAAATTCACAATTTTGGTCAAATTCTTAATTTTGTCAATGTTTTATTTTGGTTCAATTGAATGTTAGATCTAACATATTCATTTAAAGTATGATCAAAAATGATTTAATTAACTACAATATATAGAAAACAAAAGAAATAAAACATAGATAAAATTAGAAATTGGACCAAAATTGTGAATTTTTTAAAATATGGGATCAAAATTTCAGATTTTCTAAAATTTGGAGACCAAATATCTCTCTTTTAAAATATGGGGACCAAATTATGAATTTTGTAAAACTAGAGGACCAAATGTTTCTATTTTTAAATAGAAAAACCAAAATTAGGGGACCAAAATTGCATTTGAGCCTATTTTTTTTATTACATCTTCTATTGGGACACAAGTCAATCTCATTAAAAATTTTCCCACCAAAACTTCTCTTTCTATCTTTCTTTCTTTCTTTTTACCATTTTGTGTTTTTTTAGTTTCTTTTTTCCTTTTCCATCTATTTATCTATTATTACTTGATGGACACATGTCAACATCTATCTATTCTATCATCTATTTTATTACTTATCTTCCATCTATCACTATTATTATCTAATATGTTAGGTCTGGACAACTACTCGTCTCATCCACCTTGGATATTGATGTATAACAATAAGTATAAATTATTAATGTCCTAATGAGTTTTTGACAAGTGGACATGAGCATTTTGTTAAAGGAATTTACAATATTCAGTATCGTCCACAATCAAAGAGAGAATGCTTTGTTTTTATCTAGCGTCCAACATGCTATAACTAGAGAGTGCCCACCTTTGTGTAAATTAGTATAACACACTATCATTTGGTTAACTCGCGCGTCCACTCTCAAAGACTGAGAATGACGAAAAATGGAAGTGCGTGTGTTCTAATTTATTCGAATTCTATTTGTCTCTCTTTTTTTTTTAATTGCTAGCATTTGAATTTAAGAAAAGGACAATATATAAGAGAAGATAAGGTTTTCATGGAATATTCCCTTAAAGGTCACTTTCACTATAGACAAAAAGCACATGGTGTTGTTTGTACTATGAACCATTCTTCTCCATTCAGAGCATAACACGTAATCTTATCCTTCAGTGTGAGGCAATGGTCCTTTCAAGGAATCGACATTGATCCCATAATCGATCCTTTACTGAAGTCTATAAAAGGGTCGTCTCCATTGAGGATGCAATAGACAAAAAAAAGAGATTAGAAGAGAGTAAGAAAATACTTGAAGCAAAACTCTGTTGAAATCACTAGACAACTGATACACAGTTTTCATTAACTTATTCTTTGCGAAACAAATTTATTTTGTATTTGAACTTAATTGTTTATTCACTCATTGAGTGTTAAGAATACTTCTATTCATTCAAACTTTGTTTGTGAAATCCAGGAGTGGCTTAGTGTTAAATGATACTTGGGTTCTCATATTCAGAGGGAGTTTAAAAAGGTATCATAAATGGTATTAAGAATACCTACAAAGCTAGGAGTGACAGGTTAGAATACTTGTTTTACTATCAAGTTTTGATTAGTGGAACCTTTTACTAGTGAGTAAAGGAGAACTGAACGTAGCTCAGATTGAGTGAATCAATATAAACCAAGTGTTTCTACTTCTCTCCATAATGGTTTATTGAAAATTCTTATAACACTTTGTATCGCCTTTTTAACACCAAGTGTTTAGTTGAAAAACTATTTTAAGAACTCTCTTTTATTTGTCACTGGACGACCATATTGATCTTCATTGTATATTAGCTTTATCTTCAGTGGATGACCTATTTTTAATATGTTGTTATCTATATTCGTTTTTATATTACAAAAGTTTGTATATTTGATATACACATTATTCAACGCCCTAGTGTGTTTCTTGCTATTTCAATATCTATTAACTTGTCTATTTATTGTCTATTATTAGTTTAGTTAGGACACTTATCAATCTTTAATTAAATTGTTTTCCTGCAAAACTTCACTTTCTTTCTACCTGTTTGTGTTTTTCTAGTTTCATTTTTTGTTTTCTATCTATCTATTTGTTAGTGCTTAGCTCTACTGAGTTTTAAAAGATTGGCTAAGATTTTGTTAAAACATAAGCACTTAGACAATGAAGGAAAGCTGGAGTTGCTGCACATGATGTCCAACGTTATGTCAAGGAATCAGATTGGGCTCCACAATGCACAAGGCAAGATAAAAGGTCAAATGAAGAATTGAAGCTGCAGGATCCACGATGTCGGATACAATGTCCAGGACATCCTGCCCGAAAATACTGGACACATAAATCTGTTATATCTTTAACAGATTATTGTGCAGTTAGCAACAGATTAGACGATCTATCTTTTGGAACGAATTAAAAGGTAATTAAAGTTCGAATTACAAACTTGAATAGTTCGTTCAGGGATTAGAGATTAAAGATAAAAACTAAAAGATCAAACTTTATCTTTTAGATCTTTAAGTGCAGATTTTTCAGGAGAATGATAGATCTTATCCAGCGCAAGTTGTTGCAGCCCAGATACGCACACTGCTATATAAACATGAAGGCTGCACGAGTTTTCTACCAAGTCCGGGATTGAAGAGTTATTTTGTGAGTTTTGGGACTTGAGTGTTTTGTGAGCCACCTTGATGTTACCCTAACATCAAGTGTTGGACCTGAGTGTGTAGAGTTGATCTCTATTGTTCAGAGAGCAATCTCTGGTGTGTATTTGATTTAATTGTAAACACGGGAGAGTGATTGAGAGGGAGTGAGAGGGGTTCTCATATCTAAGAGTGGCTCTTAGGTAGAGGTTGCACGGGTAGTGGTTAGGTGAGAAGGTTGTAAACAGTGGCTGTTAGATCTTCGAACTAACACTATTTTAGTGGATTTCCTCCCTGGCTTGGTAGCCCCCAGATGTAGGTGACGTTGCACCGAACTGGGTTAACAATTCTCTTGTGTTATTTACTTGTTTAATCTGTTCATACAGTCAAATATAATCTGCATGTTCTGAAGCGTGATGTCGTGACATCCGGTACGACATCTGACCTCAGTATCAGAATTTCAATTGGTATCAGAGCGGGCACTCTAAATCACTGAGTGAGATCTAGGGAGATAAATTCTGATGAACATGGAGAAAGAAGGAGGACCAGTGAACAGACCACCAATTCTGGATGGAACCAACTATGAATACTGGAAAGCAAGGATGGTGGCCTTCCTCAAATCACTGGATAGCAGAACCTGGAAAGCTGTCATCAAAGGCTGGGAACATCCCAAGATGCTGGACACAGAAGGAAAGCCCACTAATGAATTGAAGCCACAAGAAGACTGGACAAAAGAAGAAGACGAATTGGCACTTGGAAACTCCAAAGCCTTGAATGCTCTATTCAATGGAGTTGACAAGAATATCTTCAGACTGATCAACACATGCACAGTGGCCAAGGATGCATGGGAGATCCTGAAAACCACTCATGAAGGAACCTCCAAAGTGAAGATGTCCAGATTGCAACTATTGGCTACAAAATTCGAAAATCTGAAGATGAAGGAGGAAGAATGTATTCATGACTTCCACATGAACATTCTTGAAATTGCCAATGCTTGCACTACCTTGGGAGAAAGGATGACAGATGAAAAGCTGGTGAGAAAGATCCTCAGATCTTTGCCTAAGAGATTTGACATGAAAGTCACTGCAATAGAGGAGGCCCAAGACATTTGCAACATGAGAGTAGATGAACTCATTGGTTCCCTTCAAACCTTTGAGCTAGGACTCTCGGATAGGACTGAAAAGAAGAGCAAGAATCTGGCGTTCGTGTCCAATGATGAAGGAGAAGAAGATGAGTATGACCTGGATACAGATGAAGGTCTGACTAACGCAGTTGTGCTCCTTGGAAAACAGTTCAACAAAGTGCTGAACAGAATGGACAGGAGGCAGAAACCACATGTCCGGAACATCCCTTTCGACATCAGGAAAGGTAGTGAATACCAGAAAAGGTCAGATGAAAAGCCCAGTCACAGCAAAGGAATTCAATGCCATGGGTGTGAAGGCTATGGACACATCAAAGCTGAATGTCCCACTCATCTCAAGAAGCAGAGGAAAGGACTTTCTGTATGTCGGTCTGATGATACAGAGAGTGAACAAGAAAGTGATTCTGACAGAGATGTGAATGCACTCACTGGGAGATTTGAATCTGCTGAAGATTCAAGTGATACAGATAGTGAAATCACTTTTGATGAGCTTGCTATATCCTATAGAGAACTATGCATCAAAAGTGAGAAGATTCTTCAGCAAGAAGCACAACTAAAGAAGGTCATTGCAAATCTGGAGGCTGAGAAGGAGGCACATGAAGAGGAAATCTCTGAACTTAAAGGAGAAATTGGTTTTCTGAACTCTAAACTGGAAAACATGACAAAATCAATAAAGATGCTGAATAAAGGCTCAGATTTGCTTGATGAGGTGCTACAGCTTGGGAAGAATGTTGGAAACCAGAGAGGACTTGGATTTAATCATAAATCTGCTGGCAGAACAACCATGACAGAATTTGTTCCTGCCAAAAACAGCACTGGAGCCACGATGTCACAACATCGGTCTCGACATCATGGAACGCAGCAGAAAAGGAGCAAAAGAAAGAAGTGGAGGTGTCACTACTGTGGCAAGTATGGTCACATAAAGCCCTTTTGCTATCATTTACATGGCCATCCACATCATGGAACTCAAAGTAGCAGCAGTGGAAGGAAGATGATGTGGGTTCCAAAACACAAGACTGTTAGTCTTGTTGTTCATACTTCACTTAGAGCATCAGCTAAGGAAGATTGGTACCTAGATAGCGGCTGTTCCAGACACATGACAGGAGTTAAAGAATTCCTGGTGAACATTGAACCTTGCTCCACTAGCTATGTGACATTTGGAGATGGCTCTAAAGGAAAGATCACTGGAATGGGAAAGCTAGTCCATGATGGACTTCCTAGTCTGAACAAAGTACTGCTGGTGAAGGGACTGACTGCGAACTTGATCAGCATCAGTCAGTTGTGTGATGAAGGATTCAATGTAAACTTCACAAAGTCAGAATGCTTGGTGACAAATGAGAAGAGTGAAGTCCTAATGAAGGGCAGCAGATCAAAGGACAACTGTTACCTATGGACACCTCAAGAAACCAGTTACTCCTCCACATGTCTATTCTCCAAAGAAGATGAAGTCAAAATATGGCATCAAAGATTTGGACATCTGCACTTAAGAGGCATGAAGAAAATCATTGACAAAGGTGCTGTTAGAGGCATTCCCAATCTGAAAATAGAAGAAGGCAGAATCTGTGGTGAATGTCAGATTGGAAAGCAAGTCAAGATGTCCCACCAGAAGCTTCAACATCAGACCACTTCCAGGGTGCTGGAACTACTTCACATGGACTTGATGGGGCCTATGCAAGTTGAAAGCCTTGGAGGAAAAAGGTATGCCTATGTTGTTGTGGATGATTTCTCCAGATTTACCTGGGTCAACTTTATCAGAGAGAAATCAGACACCTTTGAAGTATTCAAGGAGTTGAGTCTAAGACTTCAAAGAGAAAAAGACTGTGTCATCAAGAGAATCAGGAGTGACCATGGCAGAGAGTTTGAAAACAGCAAGTTTACTGAATTCTGCACATCTGAAGGCATCACTCATGAGTTCTCTGCAGCCATTACACCACAACAAAATGGCATAGTTGAAAGGAAAAACAGGACTTTGCAAGAAGCTGCTAGGGTCATGCTTCATGCCAAAGAACTTCCCTATAATCTCTGGGCTGAAGCCATGAACACAGCTTGCTACATCCACAACAGAGTCACACTTAGAAGAGGGACTCCAACCACACTGTATGAAATCTGGAAAGGGAGGAAGCCAACTGTCAAGCACTTCCACACCTTTGGAAGTCCATGTTACATTTTGGCAGATAGAGAGCAAAGGAGAAAGATGGATCCCAAGAGTGATGCAGGAATATTCTTGGGATACTCTACAAACAGCAGAGCATATAGAGTATTCAATTCCAGAACCAGAACTGTGATGGAATCCATCAATGTGGTTGTTGATGATCTAACTCCAGCAAGAAAGAAGGATGTCGAAGAAGATGTCAGAACATCGGGAGACGATGTAGCAGATACAGCTAAAAGTGCAGAAAATACAGAGAACTCTGATTCTGCTACAGATGAACCAAACATCAATAAACCTGACAAGAGCCCCTCCATTAGAATCCAGAAGATGCACCCCAAGGAGCTGATTATAGGAGATCCAAACAGAGGAGTCACTACAAGATCAAGGGAGATTGAGATTGTCTCCAATTCATGTTTTGTCTCCAAAATTGAGCCCAAGAATGTGAAAGAGGCACTGACTGATGAGTTCTGGATCAATGCTATGCAAGAAGAATTGGAGCAATTCAAAAGGAATGAAGTTTGGGAGCTAGTTCCTAGACCCGAGGGAACTAATGTGATTGGCACCAAGTGGATCTTCAAGAACAAAACCAATGAAGAAGGTGTTATAACCAGAAACAAGGCCAGACTGGTTGCTCAAGGCTACACTCAGATTGAAGGTGTAGACTTTGATGAAACTTTCGCCCCTGTTGCTAGACTTGAGTCCATCAGATTGTTACTTGGTGTAGCTTGCATCCTCAAATTCAAGCTGTACCAGATGGATGTGAAGAGCGCGTTTCTGAATGGATACCTGAATGAAGAAGCCTATGTGGAGCAGCCAAAGGGATTTGTAGATCCAACTCATCCAGATCATGTATACAGGCTCAAGAAGGCTCTCTATGGATTGAAGCAAGCTCCAAGAGCTTGGTATGAAAGACTAACAGAGTTCCTTACTCAGCAAGGGTATAGGAAGGGAGGAATTGACAAGACTCTCTTTGTCAAACAAGATGCTGAAAACTTGATGATAGCACAGATATATGTTGATGACATTGTGTTTGGAGGGATGTCGAATGAGATGCTTCGACATTTTGTCCAACAGATGCAATCTGAATTTGAGATGAGTCTTGTTGGAAAGCTGACTTATTTTCTGGGACTCCAAGTGAAGCAGATGGAAGACTCCATATTCCTTTCACAAAGCAAGTATGCAAAGAACATTGTCAAGAAGTTTGGGATGGGAAATGCCAGTCATAAAAGAACACCTGCACCTACTCACTTGAAGCTGTCAAAAGATGAAGCTGGCACCAGTGTTGATCAAAGTCTGTACAGAAGCATGATTGGGAGCTTACTATATTTAACAGCTAGCAGACCTGACATCACCTATGCAGTAGGTGTTTGTGCAAGATATCAAGCCAATCCTAAGATAAGTCACTTGAATCAAGTAAAGAGAATTCTGAAATATGTAAATGGCACCAGTGACTATGGGATTATGTACTGTCATTGTTCAGATTCAATGCTGGTTGGGTATTGTGATGCTGATTGGGCTGGAAGTGCAGATGACAGAAAAAGCACGTCTGGTGGATGTTTCTATTTGGGAACCAATCTTATTTCATGGTTCAGCAAGAAGCAGAACTGTGTGTCCCTATCTACTGCAGAAGCAGAGTATATTGCAGCAGGAAGCAGCTGTTCACAACTAGTTTGGATGAAGCAGATGCTCAAGGAGTACAATGTCGAACAAGATGTCATGACATTGTACTGTGACAACTTGAGTGCTATTAATATTTCTAAAAATCTTGTTCAACACAGCAGAACCAAGCACATTGACATTAGACATCACTATATTAGAGATCTTGTTGATGATAAAGTTATCACACTGGAGCATGTTGACACTGAGGAACAAATAGCAGATATTTTCACAAAGGCATTGGATGCAAATCAGTTTGAAAAACTGAGGGGCAAGCTGGGCATTTGTCTGCTAGAGGATTTATAGCAATTACTGTTATCTGAACGTGCTCAAACGTTAATAGCGCGTTCTCTACTGGGCCAAAACAAATTCGACCGTTGCTTCACACGTCCCTCTACATTCCTCATTCAAACTCATATTTTCGTGGTAATCTCGTTTTCAGCATTCCCCAACAGCTCTCAGAGATTTACGAAACCACTCCAAAGGCTCTGCTTCTTCATGGCTACCTCACCAAAAGAAACTTCATCTCCTGGTTCACCCTCTGTACCATCATCTCCATCATCCACCAAAGCACCATCAAACCAGGAACAACCAGAATTCAATATCCAACCCATACAAATGATTCCTGGTCAAGCTCTTGCTCCTGAGAAACTGGTCCCCAAAAGACAACAGGGAGTGAAGATTTCTGAAAACCCTAGCCTTGCAACAAGTCCTAGGGAAGTAGACACGGAGATGGACAAGAAGATCCGCAGTATTGTGAGTAGCATTCTGAAAAATGCTTATGTCCCTGATGCTGATAAAGATGTTCCAACATCTTCCACCCCAAATGTTGAAGTCCTCTCTTCGTCCAGTAAAGAGAAATCAACAGAGGAAGAGGAACAAGCCACAGAGGAGACCCCTGCACCAAGGGCACCAGAACCTGCTCCAGGTGACCTCATTGACCTAGAAGAAGTAGAATCTGATGAGGAACCCATTGCCAACAAGTTGGCACCTGGCATTGCAGAAAGATTACAAAGCAGAAAGGGAAAAACCCCCATTACTAGGTCTGGACGAATCAAAACTATGGCACAGAAGAAGAGCACTCCAATCACTCCTTCCACATCCAGATGGAGCAAAGTTGCAATCCCTTCCAAGAAGAGGAAAGAAATTTCTTCATCTGATTCTGATGATGATGTCGAACTAGATGTTCCCGACATCAAGAGGGCCAAGAAATCAGGAAAAAAGGTGCCTGGAAATGTCCCTGATGCACCATTGGACAACATTTCATTCCACTCCATTGGCAATGTTGAAAGGTGGAAATTTGTATATCAACGCAGACTTGCCTTAGAAAGAGAACTGGGAAGAGATGCCTTGGATTGCAAGGAGATCATGGACCTCATCAAGGCTGCTGGACTGCTGAAAACTGTCACCAAGTTGGGAGATTGCTATGAAAGTCTAGTCAGGGAATTCATTGTCAACATTCCCTCTGACATAACAAACAGAAAGAGTGATGAGTATCAGAAAGTGTTTGTCAGAGGAAAATGTGTTAGATTCTCCCCTGCTGTAATCAACAAATACCTGGGCAGACCAACTGAAGGAGTGGTGGATATTGCTGTTTCTGAGCATCAAATTGCCAAGGAAATCACTGCCAAACAAGTCCAGCATTGGCCAAAGAAAGGGAAGCTTTCTGCAGGGAAGCTAAGTGTGAAGTATGCAATCCTGCACAGGATTGGCGCTGCAAACTGGGTACCCACCAATCATACTTCCACTGTTGCCACAGGTTTGGGTAAATTTCTGTATGCTGTTGGAACCAAGTCCAAATTTAATTTTGGAAACTATATTTTTGATCAAACTGTTAAGCATTCAGAATCTTTTGCTGTCAAATTACCCATTGCCTTCCCAACTGTATTGTGTGGCATTATGTTGAGTCAACATCCCAATATTTTAAACAACATTGACTCTGTGATGAAGAGAGAATCGGCTCTGTCCCTGCATTACAAACTGTTTGAGGGGACACATGTCCCAGACATTGTCTCGACATCAGGGAAAGCTGCTGCTTCAGGTGCTGTGTCCAAGGATGCTTTGATTGCTGAACTCAAGGACACATGCAAGGTGCTGGAAGCAACCATCAAAGCCACCACAGAGAAGAAAATGGAGCTGGAACGCCTGATCAAAAGACTCTCAGACAGTGGCATTGATGATGGTGAAGCAGCTGAGGAAGAAGAAGAAGCAGCTGAGGAAGAAGAAGAAGCAGCTGAGGAAGAGGAAGATGCAGCAGAGGATACAGAATCAGATGATGATGATTCTGAAGCCACCCCATGACCATCAGACCTTTATTTTTGCTTTTTACTCTTACTAGCTATAGGGGCATGTCCCTTTGAACAATTGATTGCTATTGGTCTGTAATATTTGCATGCATTCTACTTTTGTCAAATTCTGTCTAAAAAGGGGGAGTAATAGTATTATGCATGATTTTGAGTAGTAGGATACTATGTATGCAATAGTAGTATTATGCATGATTTATGATTTTGAGTAGTAGGATACGATGTATGCATGATTCATGATTTTGAGGGGGAGTTGTATGTATATGATTTTGAGGGGGAGACTGCTGCTGCTGATGATGACTGATGTAAGCTACTGTAACTACTAGTAGCTGATAGAAGATGCTGCAGTAAGAGCATGGAGACAGGGGGAGCAGAAAGCTGATGTCACATGAGATGTCTTGACATCCTGGAAAAGACTAGTAGCTGATAGAAGATGCTGCAGTGAACTGCTTCACAGCAGTAGGAGCATGGAGACAGGGGGAGCAGAAAGCTGATGTCACGTGAGATGTCTTGACATCCTGGAAACGACTTGCAACTTGCAGAATTTTGCTGTCGCCACTACAGATACCGCTGTGCTTGATTACTCTGATAATGAAAGTTGCTGATCCCACTTGCATAACTGCTCGTACCTGCTCAGGAAGTGTCTAAGTATGTTTTAGACAAAATTTGCCAAAGGGGGAGATTGTTAGTGCTTAGCTCTACTGAGTTTTAAAAGATTGGCTAAGATTTTGTTAAAACATAAGCACTTAGACAATGAAGGAAAGCTGGAGTTGCTGCACATGATGTCCAACGTTATGTCAAGGAATCAGATTGGGCTCCACAATGCACAAGGCAAGATAAAAGGTCAAATGAAGATTTGAAGCTGCAGGATCCACGATGTCGGATACAATGTCCAGGACATCCTGCCCGAAAATACTGGACACATAAATCTGTTATATCTTTAACAGATTATTGTGCAGTTAGCAACAGATTAGACGATCTATCTTTTGGAACGAATTAAAAGGTAATTAAAGTTCGAATTACAAACTTGAATAGTTCGTTCAGGGATTAGAGATTAAAGATAAAAACTAAAAGATCAAACTTTATCTTTTAGATCTTTAAGTGCAGATTTTTCAGGAGAATGATAGATCTTATCCAGCGCAAGTTGTTGCAGCCCAGATACGCACACTGCTATATAAACATGAAGGCTGCACGAGTTTTCTACCAAGTCCGGGATTGAAGAGTTATTTTGTGAGTTTTGGGACTTGAGTGTTTTGTGAGCCACCTTGATGTTACCCTAACATCAAGTGTTGGACCTGAGTGTGTAGAGTTGATCTCTATTGTTCAGAGAGCAATCTCTGGTGTGTATTTGATTTAATTGTAAACACGGGAGAGTGATTGAGAGGGAGTGAGAGGGGTTCTCATATCTAAGAGTGGCTCTTAGGTAGAGGTTGCACGGGTAGTGGTTAGGTGAGAAGGTTGTAAACAGTGGCTGTTAGATCTTCGAACTAACACTATTTTAGTGGATTTCCTCCCTGGCTTGGTAGCCCCCAGATGTAGGTGACGTTGCACCGAACTGGGTTAACAATTCTCTTGTGTTATTTACTTGTATAATCTGTTCATACAGTCAAATATAATCTGCATGTTCTGAAGCGTGATGTCGTGACATCCGGTACGACATCTGACCTCAGTATCAGAATTTCACTATTCATCTAAAAAACTTTCTTTTTTATCTTTTTTCCACTTTCATATTTATACTTACCGTTAGTCATCTTATACGACTAACTTTTGTATAGAAAACATTTTCCAAAACTTGTATAGTTTCCCCAATTTATAGTTATTTTGTAGGGATTTGTAAATAAATCTTGTTTTCTTGTTATAGCTGTCACTAGAATATTTTCCATTGGATTTAATGATGAAATCAGTTCAATTTCAGGTTAAATGAGGCTAAGTCTTGAAGTGCTA